>NW_017731385.1:5201443-5204768 GCF_001890085.2 Hipposideros armiger
CCCACTAGCAAAGGAGGCTGGGAAATGGAGGGGAGCTCACGGCCAGTAGGTAGGTGAGCCTGGACTGTTTCCACGACAGCAGCACAGATGTGTGTGGTCCACAGACTGGTGTGTGTGTGTGGCCTGGTGCCTTCACTGAGGTGTTTCAGCCACAGAAGGCTGGCCTTGCAGCCTCTGACAGGGCGTGGGAAAGCGTGCTGCACCCCAACCAGCTCCTGGGTCTGTGGTCTAGTTCCTGGATTTCTCATGGACACCCTTTGTTCTCTGTGACTGTACACTCCTGGGTGTAAACACAGCCTCGCTCACTCAGTCGCTTGGCGTAGTCATCATCAGGAAGTGTGTTGCCGGGCTTTGGGCCCAGGAGATAGTCAGGCTTGGGGAGGGCCACCTTGCAGCAAGGAGAAGGGCGGTGTCTCTGTGTCAGGGTCCCCATCTCGGGTCCTAGGCACATCTCCCCTGTGCCCTTTCTGCCCCCTGCTCAGTCCTGGCTGGCCCCTTCCCCACAGGTCGTCAGACTGGGGGTCTGGTGGATAGGCTGCAGGGAGCTGAGGCCTCGCTGGGAGAAATGGGCAGCACCCGATGCCCAGACCAATCTTGCTTCTACAGCATGGCCTCGTCTATCCCAACTCAGAGGCAAAGACAAGACTCCATCTTGGCAGTCCGTCTCGCAAGTCCTTCCAGAACTTTCTGTTTACTTCCCAGCAGTTACCACCTCGCCTTGCTTCTGTTTGCTTGTCTGTGCCCTGAGATATTATAAATCCTCTTGTGCAGAGACTTGTCTTGTTGTCCTGTGTCCCGAGGGCCTGGCACATGAGTGGCATGTAGCACACAGCCAGTAAATACCTAGTGCCTCCATGAGTGAGTGACTGGCTTCATGTGTGGGTGAGGGAGAGCCCACAGGTGGGTGCACGGCCAAACCGGCTGGAGATAAGTTACACAGGGACATCTGCACATCCACTGGCCAGCGTGTGTGGGCCCGGGGTGATCACCCCACAGGAGTGATCGTATGGCCCTCACCCCACGCCTGTCCCCATCACAGTGGCATGCAGTATGCTGGGAACGCGTCCCACCTTTTGTCTTCTTGGGAAATGTTGATGTCTTCATCTCCCCACATCAACACCCACCCTCCTAAAACTTGGCAAGAGACTTGGGGGAACTCAGGGCAGGTTTACTTCATTGAGAGGGTTGGGGTGGGGGTTGTCTTCCCGGGACTATTTGCAAGTAGATACCCCACGATGGGATTGGAGTAAGGCCTCAGCACTCCTGGAAAATCATAAGACGCACCGGTGACTATAGGATCAGCCGTGTTTACTGGGGGTGTTTTGGGTTCAAATGCTGTGCCTGAGGTTTTTATGTTCTCCAACTCTCTCCATAACTCTGTGAGGCAGGCCTGCTGCCCTCCCTTTTCCAGATGGGGTCTAGGGGTCGGGCTCAGTGAGCTCAGGGGCTCACCATGGTCTCTCAGCTGGTGCAAGGGGGGCAGCTATGATGGGAGCCAGAGCCCCTCCAGCCTCCCTGTCAGTCCATACAAGGGGNTTTTCAGTCTCAGAGCTTAATGCAGGGAGACTCTCAAATTATACTCCTCACTTTTGACTTTTGCCCCTCATCCTCAGGGGACCAATCAAAGTTCAATTTTGCCTGGATCAACAAATGCCTCAGAGCAAAATCAACTCCAGTATTGGTCTTACCTCTCTAGGGGTCCTTGTTTTCCTTAGATGGTTGTCCTGTTAATTCTTTACTGTTAAGTTGAAACATATGAAATGAAATTATTATTAGTTGACCATTTTTGAGTGTCAAAAGACAAATCTAATAAATCTAATATTTAGCCAGCCTTTGGATGGTTTTTTTTTAATGCTTCTTGTATTTTACACAGCATTTTTAATTGATTTCAGCAAGAGGGTTGACCCAAATAGCCTAGTCTGCCAAATTCCCAGAAATAGTCTGTCTTCTATCTCTCCCCACTGATGTTTGTGGGATGACTTTCCCTCTCCAAAGCCAGCTCATCCATGTGTGATCTCTGGGACCTTTCTCCCCCATATTATCTCCTTATCGTGGGTGACCACAATTTCTGTCATTCAGCTAGCTCCCTTTCTGCCTGTTTTGGTTAACAGTTCATGTTTCTTTCTTGACTAGAAAACTTTTCCAGCAAGTGGGAATGACCTTCTCTTGCTCACAATCCACTGTAGGGAGTAACACAGGAAAGAGAAAGAAATGAAAAAAAAAAAACCAACACAAAACACCAGAAATAAATGAGCAGGAAACACAGTTGAGAGACAAAGGGCTATTGGGAAAGGCTAATGTGAATGCAAGTCCAGGATTACAGCCACACCACTGGCTATCATCGCAGCCTGTCCCATTTGGAGAAGGAAGGTAGAGGGCTACAGGAAAGAGACCTCCTAAAAAGAAACAAAATTAATAGATTACTGAATGTGTTTAGATGTATTGAGAGGAGAATGTACTGAGAAGCTAGTAAATAACTAAACAAAACAAAATACAGTAATACCTTGGTTCGCGAGCATAATTCGTTCCAGAAACAAACTACTCGTATTGCAAGACATCACTCATTTACCACGTTACAATGTACAGTAAAACCTTGGATTGCGAGTAACATGGTTTGTGAGTGTTTCTCAAGACGAGCAAATATTTCTAATATACTTTACCATGGTAAGCGAGCGATGTCTTGCAATACGAGTAGTTTGTTTCCAGAACAAATGATTCTCGCAAGCCAAGGTTTACTGTATTAGAAATGTTTGCTTGTCTTTGCGGAAGACTCGCAAACCACATTACTCAGGATCCAAGGTTTTACTGTAATAACAACATACATGTGAACACATATAAAATAAAGAAACACAGAAACTAAAGCCATTATTGACTCCAGGGAAAAGAAAATCTGTAAGTAAAGGAAAGATGGTCATGGTCATATGTATATGGCTCAGCTGCAGATAATATTTATATAGCCATGACTATGTTAATATGAAAATTGGTGACAAAACTATATTAGGAGAATGAAGACTATATCTGTGGCCGAGGGATGGTTTAAGAAAGTTAAATGCCTTCTTCCATTATTGGAAATCAATAGATAGTATCTAAACATAAAAAATAAAAACATACTAGTATAAGCATGCGATATAGCAATATAGCATTGTGACAGTGTCAGAAGAAAGCTCAAAGTGGCTGATTCTGCAGACTCAGACTTAAAAGTGAGTGTAGCAAGAAACTTCTGGTTTTAATTATGTCTTCCAGTATTAATTGACTTTTTAAACTATGCTTTTACTAAGATGAAAAATAAAAACTAATTAAAAATATAAATATTAGAAATGAAGAT
>NW_017731385.1:5204968-5205902 GCF_001890085.2 Hipposideros armiger
TAAATATATAAAAATCAATAGTCTTTTTCTGTATTAACAAAGTTTAGTTAGAAATGGAAATGGAAAGATCCTATTCCTGTTAATGACATAAATTCAACAATATTCATAGAAATAAATCTAGCAAACAGGATATGACACCTATTTTAAAAACTATGAAATTTTATTAAAGGAATTAAAACAACGTTGGAGAGACATTCCATGTTCTTATATGTAAAAAGAAAATTGTATAAAAACAAAAATAAAATGCAGTTTTAAGTGGAATTCCAATGGTATATTTTGGAACTAAGCAAATATTTTACAGGTAATATAAAAGAATAAAATTTGAGAACACCTCAGAACATTTTATGAGAGAGGTGTAGGAGAGTGGTTTGCCTCACCAGATTATTATGGCATACTTTAAAATTGCTTTAACAGTTGGCATAAAAATAATCACATAAATCAGAAACAAATGCTACAAAATAAGTTTCTGAAATGGTAATATTTCCTTTATTGTCATTGGCTTGGTTCCTTTATTAAAGACAGGCATTACTGCAGAATTTTAAAGAAATCTAAGGTAATTAAATAACAATCTAATTAAATATTTTTATTTGTATGTGTTATCGCTTCAGAAAAAAACAGTGGTATTTTTGTTAGATGACATTCTCTTTTTTCTGCATGTGTCTTTCTTCTTTCTAAAATTCCAAGGATCATTGTCAAATATTCAATAACACCGGAGTGTATTGAGAAAAAAGTCCCTCTAAGTCCCAGTGCCAGTTTGCTCCCCAGAGGAAGCTTAGCCTGTGTCCTCCCAATTAGACTATGAAGATCACTTTGCATGGTTTCAGGTCACACAGTCATTTTTGTGGTCCCACACTACCATTGCAAAGTGAGGACTGCTGTATATGTATAATATTTGTCTTCCAAAAACTAAAATGGAATAATTCTGTACTTGTTG
>NW_017731385.1:5209977-5395791 GCF_001890085.2 Hipposideros armiger
GCTTCCATCACCCTACCGTCCTGGGGGACAGGTGAGGGCTTCAGGTGGTATCTACGGTGGAAGCCCGTGGGCTCAGGCTGCTGCCAGTGCCATCTGGAATCTGCGCTGTAGGAAGAACCTTCGCAGACAACCCACTTAGAACCCTCTTTCTAGGCCTGCAGACACTGGGCTGGCTTAAAAGCCTTTCCTTCCCCCCTGAAATGCATCTCCACTGAGAGCTCTCGCAGTGTAGCTGCTGGTTTGGCAAAGGGAAGGAGAGATGGTTGCTTGGTGTTTATGCACAAACCCCAAACAAGCAAATCATCCTTCCCCCTGATTTGCATTAGCGGTGCTATAATGAGCCCTCTAGTCTTGCTGGTGTAGACAGGTTTGGTCTCCTCCAGCTCTGTGCCTGCTGTGCCCGAGGGAGCGGGAGACACTTTCCCAGACTCGGTCCCCAGCAGACCCAGGAGCCCACAGCCATCTGGGAGGTGGCTTTCCTCAGGCTCTGACAATGCTTCTCCCCAACGTCCAGGTCCGAAACAGCTTGGCAATGTGCATGGTCCTGCAAGTTGGGCCTGAGACCAAGGAATAGGTTGGGGTCCCAACCCAGTCATGCCCTGGTCCCCCTGAGGCCTCCGATGCCCATCCAGCCAGGCCCAGTTTTGCTCCATCCCAGGGGACAGTGGGCCGGAATGGCTGGAATGGTCTCTAGAAATCGTGCAGTGACAGTCCTGACCTTCACTGGCAAATGGAAGCAGGGGTGACCTTGTAGCTGAGAACAGGCTTTTGCTTAGTTCCTCTTGGAAGCCTTTCTTGACTCTGACCTTTATTTAATGTTTTGAAGGGAAATAAAATGAAAACATTTAATAGATTCATTTCTGACCAAATAAATTTCCAGCCACTTCTCTCTGTGGGTGGCATTTCCCACAGCCAGCCTTGCGCTCCATTCTCAGTGGATTCTTTGGTTGGTGGGACTACAATAGTTAGCCCTGGATGTCAGAGTCCATGGCTGGGTCGCTTTGGGGTTCCTGGGTCCCTCCCACCCCGTGGCAGACTGGGAAGCCCCATGACCTGGCTGGAGGAGCAGAGGTTTCGCTACAGACAGACTTGGGTTCCAGCACCGCCGTGAGCCTGGGCAGGGAACCTCTCCAGCCAGCTAATCCCTCTCTAAGTCGGGCACAAGCACATGTACTTATCTCAAAGGTTGGCGTGCTGATTCACTAGATGCCATCGTGTAGGTGCAGCCTGGCACACTCCTGGCCGCCTGGTGCGCTCCCGAAGCTGGTGCTGGCACGGAAGAGGCTCAGGAACCATCTGCAGACTCCAATTCCCTCAAAGGGATTATTCATTCATGGCTTAGTAACAGCCTATCAGGAAGGACAATGGTCCTTTATTGTTCTCTCTCCCATCCCTCCAGACAGGCTACTTTACAACCCAGAGGATTCCTCAGGAGTGACTCACCTGCCACAGGGCTCTCCCAAGGAGACCTCCTCACACGCTACCTGCCTTGCCTGCCGGCATCTGGCCTGGGCTCCCCTGGTCTCGCCTCAGCAGACCCAGCCGGGGGTGGCTGTGGGTGCCCTCAGCCCAGGCACGGCTGGACACTGCCGGCTAGAGGAGTAGCGAGAGGCCTTGGGTCGGAGACAGAGGGTGAGGGGGAGCCAAGTCCCAGTGTGAGGCCCAGGTCAGGGGCTGGGTCACCATTTAGATGGACACCGCAGCTCATGCCACAACAGGGAGGCTCAGGGGAGGTCAGCATGAACAAATGACCTCTGAGGAGTTTTCTGGTTACCGACTTGACTGAACAGTCCAGTCAGCACAACTGGGCACTGGCCTGGGTTCAGGAAGAGGGGCTTAAGGCCAGGTGCATCCCAGTCCTCCTGGGAGCACATGTGGGGTTGACTCCAGGGTCTCAGGCAACTGCGTGGAGAAGGGCCCTCAGTGGGGCTTCCTCTCCCAATAGTGGCAGCAGCTGGATGCCATGATGGAAACAAACAGGAGGGTTCTGGGAACGTCTCACTGTGAGCCAGCATCCCTCAGTCAGAGAGCTGGGCAGCAATTTCTGGTGGAAGAGTGTATCCGGGGTCCTCTCTTTCCCCTTCTCACCTTCTCACGGTGACCTTCAGCCTCAAGGCTTCAGCTCAGGGACCCTCAGCCATTTTCCTGCTTTCTCCACAAAAGTGCCTGGGAAAAAGCAGCAAGGAAAGCTCATATTCTGGGAGGAATATGCATTGCAAGCCTGTCCTTCCTGGGCAGCACTCAGCTTCCCAATCTGCAAAAGGCAAAGGTTCTGTTTCAGGAAGAGGGGCCTCTGGCATTTGTCATACCCCCAGGGTCAAGGGCAAGGGTGTCCTGGGGCCGCACCCTGGTCCTACGGCTGGCTGGCCACTGATGCCAGCTTCTTCCAGTTCTGTGCCTAAAAGCTACCTTTCAAAAATTGTATGTAAACATTAAGGTAAATTTAAATGGACATTTTCTCAAAAATTTCACAACCCTGATAGAGGACTTGGGGCTAACCACCCAAGGGACAGCAGGAGCAGCCCCTGGGACTGTCCCTTTTACAGCAGGCCTGCGCCCATTGGGGTGATGGGGACAGCAGAGTCAGCCTTCCACCCATTTTTATCTTATCAGAAAAATATGGAAGAGAAAACACTAATATTTGTCAGGTACCTACTCAGAATTTTTCGGAGATTGCGCTGTTTAATTCTTTCAGTATCCCTGCGAGTCAGTATCATAACATAGCTAACAATAACCAGGTGCTTACTGTTAGCTCTGTTTTAAGCACTTGACGTGAATTCATTCGCTCCATCTGATTGACAGGCCCAGGGCAGGTACATCAGTGATCCCCACTCTATGGGGGAGAAAATTGAGGCACAGAAGCATTAAAGTGACACGGCGCTGGAATTTGGCCTCAGACAGTCTGGCTCAGAGTCTCAGCTCTCAGCCATCGTATGCCATCCCTGCCAAGTGGCCAGTCCAGGATTTGGCCCCAGATCTTTCTGGGGTCAAAGGCTACCTTCTCTATCCACCATGCTGCCTCTCAGCTTAAGAAGTAGCTCGTCCTCCTAATGACTTGCAAACGTCTTCTGGGGACGTGTTGGGTCCCAGCTCAGAGCATCACTTTCCTGTTACAAGAAGGAACATTGGATTGAAAGGGAGCAAGAGGCGGAGACTTCAGCGGGGAGGGGGCCCCTGTGCGCCTGCTGCCCCCAGCCCAGTTCCAGTTCCTCAGGCACAGGACGCTGTGCTGACCACCCGATTTTCCTTCCCTTGTGACCCAGAGGAACCCGGAAGGATCCACTTCCCTGAGGTCAAGAAATGAACTGGGCAGGCGGGGGGCAAAGACAGCTTGCCTGCAGCTTCCCACGGCACAGCATGGGGACAGGCCACCCGGCTCGTCTGTCCCCTCTTCTCCCCTGTCCACCCACCCTCTGCTGTCCATGGGAGCTCTTGTTTAGGCGTCTGTCTCCTGACTAGCAGGAGACAGAGCCTGGTTTTATCTCGCATCCTGGCACAGAGCCTCCTGGCAATCAATAAACATTTGTTGAAAGAATTAATGAAACTTGAAGCATTTACTGGACAGAGGCCATTAACCCCTGGTTCAAGGTCCATCAGTCTGACCTCTGTCTTCAAGTGATCTGGTCAGTCTTTCTGAGGAGACCCAATGGCCCTTGGCGCGGAATCTGTGGTTTCTCACTGGTCAGTGACAAAGCTGACCTGGCCCACGGCCACTGGCTCTGGGAGCAGGAGGCCAGCAGCCTGGGTGTTGCTTTCCCATCACTGTTTCAGCAGCACCCCTGCGAGGCTTCTGGTCAGTCCGGTGTCTCCTCTGTGGCCCCCCCGCTTCTCAGCTTATTTCTCCAGCCATCTGGACTCCGATGGGGTTGAGAAAGACAGGTTGGAGGGAAAGGTGCCATGCTCCTTGGGAAAGCAGCCAGCTAGACTCGCTCCTCAAAGCCTGTTTGTTACTGGTCTGCATGGCTCCAAGTACAGACGTTGAGAGTAAGAGTTCAGAAACATTTAGAGCAGTTTGACATTGCTGCAAGGTCCAAACAAGTTATCAGTGGGTTCTCTTCTTGAACCCCTAGAGCATAGATTGGTTCCAGCTGGTCCTTCACCAAGATGGCGGGAGAGGCGGGAGAGGGAAGAGGTGGCCTCAGAAATGCTTTTCCCTCCAAAGTCTCTCTCCTTCCCTTTCTCGCTGAAGATGTGTCAGTCTCTTATTTAGGACACCCAAGTGTGTGCTAAGATAGTTCTAGGTTCCTTTCCCCATCACCTACCAGCGGTGTGACACCGGGTGAATTTCTAAGTACCTTTATTTTGTAATTGTTGGCTATTGTGAGAGGCAACAGAATTGACATAGAACGGGGCCTGGCAAATACGAAACACTGTACAAGTAACCATCCTTATCATCAATGAGCGTGTCCAATTTTGTCCCCAGCACTCAAGGACCTCAAAGGAGTATGAGAACCAGGCCCTGCCTGTATGTTGCCCTTTGGGCAACAAGACACATGCGCCCTGAGACCAGGGAGGCTGGGCCCCCACAGGGGCATGTAGCCCAGAGCTGCTGCAGAAGGAACTGCAGTGGGCAAGCCAGAGTCACGTGGGTGACTTCCAAGAGGGGCTGTGACTGGGCGATGGGTCACACGGGGAGTGTGCAAGGAAAGGGTTGAAAGTGGAATGAATATGGTTTTTGAAGGGGACTGTAATTGGCCTCCTTGGTTAGTGAACTCATTTAGACAGAGTCTTGAGAAATAATATCAGATGGATCCCAATTAAGGAATTATAAATGCCAGCATTTGATCCCATAGGAGACGGGGCAGGAAGAGGGGAGCATTTGTGGTTTTAGTGACACAATTTAGACTAGTCACTAGCAGATGAATTAGTGCCTGGTGCCTCGTAGGTGGATAAGTGAGTAAATAAATAAATGAATCGGTGCATTAATTAGAGCTCTTTGGCTTGTGAGCAAAATCATCCCAACTCAAAACTGTTTACGTAAAAATAAAGGTGGGGCATTTTTTGGCCCCCGTAACTGACAGGTGCAGAAATAATTTGGGGCCTTGCTGGATCCAGGGGTTCAAACACTATCACCAGGATTCTCTCAGCTGGAGAGCTTTCCTTTTACGGTAATTCCCAAATCCTGGAATGTGGTCTTTTTGTCCTGGTGTGGGTCATATTCCTAAGGAAACGGAGTAGATTGGTTGGCCATATTCGTGTCACCTGCCCTTTGTGATGGAGCTGGGGAGGACAGACACTCTGAGCTGAGACAGGCAGACTAAGCTTGGAGGACAGATGATTCCCCTATAGGGAAATGGGGGTGCGGCTGACAGAGAAGGGTCGGGGGCTGCAGGGCAGGCAAGGATATCAGATCTGCATGACTGAGAGTAGATGGGGAGCTGGGGTCCAGGAGACCAGAGAGATGCTGAAGGCTAAGGTGAGAATGAAACTGAGCAGGGTACCTTAGTGGACCACAAGCACTTTTCCTCTCAAACTTTCCCATTCAAAGGCCACAGCGGCTTGAGATCAGTTTGACTCAGGCTGCTGGGTCCGAGAATCCAGGGGTGTCTTGGTAGCAGGCACATGGGTGACAGATAAACCAGTGAGCTGGCTCTAGTCTCCATGAATGAGGTTTGGTGGACAATAGCAGCAAGAAAAGGGGGAGCCCTGTGGGAAGAAGGAAGATAGTGGTGTGGAAGCAGGAGTGGGGAGCTTTCCACCCCTGACCCACCCCTCTTTCTCTTTCACCAGCACCCCTTCCCCTCTGCCAGAGGCCACAGGGCAAGTGGAGTCCCCAGGGGTGGGGAAGTCAGCTTCTAGTTAAGAAGAACACGTAAGAGAAGCTTTGGAGATGAGGTTGAGGGGGCAGGGGTGTTCCAGAGAGCCTGGGGAAGGGTTTGGGGTGGGGATGGAACGGAGAGTAGGGTCAGATTACGGAATGAATGAATAAATGAATCTCAAGTGAATGCCGCTGTGAGTGATGCCATGCTGGTTAGCTGGAAAGAGGACACATTGATGGGATTACACCGAATGCATTCTTCACCATTGTTCATTGTTGATATTGCTGGTGGGGGTGGGGAGGTGGGTGGGTGGAATGACGCTTGGATGGCATGTGCCATGTGGCGTGATGTCCCTCAGTGGCGTACATTTCTGTTCTCATGATCTTGTTTGGAGACCCACAGAATCTATTTCCTGAAACTGTGTGTATCCTTATTTATATAAGTGAGTAATCCTTTCACAGCGAGAGCCAAGCCTTCCGTCTGAGTTACACAGAGATACCGAGACAAATTACTCACAAACGTTCCAGGAGAGATGAGTATCTCTAAATTATTGAGACAGTTTCAATATATAAATAGTATTGTGGGAAGCCTCGCAATGATTATATCTAGGTTAGATTAGACACAATAAGTGGGTAATTCCAGGCCAGTTATCCCCTTCCTGTATGGCACTGTGCCCCACTCTTTCCCAGCCCATCTGCCATGTCCATGCGGCAGGAATGCTTCCAGAGGCAGCTGAGGCAAAGAGGGAGGGAAGCAGGCTGTGTCCTGAGGCTGGAGCATTTAATGTCACCCCTCTAGATGTGTTACAGCTTGTTGGTAGAACATTGCCCATTTGATGAGAGGCCATCTCCTGAATTTACTTTCTGGGCATTTTGTGCAATGCCCCTCTGAGGAGCTAATTGGCCCTAATAAACCTTGCAAGAGAAAGGCCCTGACTTAGTGGAGACAACCATGTGCAGCCAGGCATCCGGCCAGCAGAAGCATCGACCCATGAAGAGAATGAGCTAGCAGTGCTCATGTCGAGAGACGTCCCTCTCCTCATAGCGACACAACAAAACCGCGAGCACAGACCAGAATGAGCTGACATTCAGGCCAGAGCTGCCTGATGACTGTGAATTCTGAAAGGGAAATAAAACGAGGGTTATGTGAACAGAGAGGTCCATGCTGAATTGCAAAGTCAGTGAACGGGCTGTTTGAATGAGTCATCCCTTCCAACCACTGCTTTTTGGCGTTTGAATCTTGATTGTACACGAAGCACCGAGGCCTTACTGTAAAATCCAAAAGCACTTAGGAAAGCCAAGAAGATTTTTTTTGTGTGAATCCTGACTAGCTACATCCAGGCAGGTCATCCTAATAATACTTGCCACACAAGTGGCTGTCCCGAGCAAAAGAAATGCAAACAGGAGCCTAGCGATTGTCCACCCTCTCCGTCGCCCTTCCCCCACTGGAGACACCTGCCAAAGGTTCCCCAAGGGGTGTGACAAGAAAGCCAGAAGGACTTGACGCCCAGTGGCAGGCACCCCCTCCAAAGTCACCACCCTGCCGTTGGATGTGGTGACCACACCAACCCTCCATTTGTGCACCTAAATGAGTGTTGCTTCTGAAAGTTTGTGTCCTCGTGAGGCCAGCGACTCCAGGGACTATGCCACAGCAGTCTCACAATCCATTTTCGGAACTGGCTTCCAGGATTAGACGTGCAGAATCCGTCGTGCAGAAGACCCTTGATGATAGCAAGTGTGGGTCTGTTGAGGGTGCATTTGCTTTGTGAAAACAAAGCCATTGGAAAAGCAAAAGCCACATGTAGAGTGTGGGTCCAAATCATTCCAAATTTTTTAGGTAGCCTGTAGAACTGACCCTATAAAGACACTGTCAAACAGGTAATTTCCACTGCAATCATTCACTCATTGTTGGCAGAGTGGGAGAAAAAGACCCCACTCTTACAACCAGAAACACTTGTGGAGTGATGGCGCGTTGCAGCGTGCAGAGGCCGTGACACCGGACATTGGCATGTGGCGCTCAGCACAGGCTGGGTTCTGTTCCCGACACTGGCTTGTGTCATGCCCACAACAACCGACGGAGAACCTGCTGCGACTGCTCTCATTTTAAAGGTGAGGAAACCGGAGCCTGAGTACGCCTCACTGGGCAGCTGAGGAAGCCAAGCCTGGTCGTATGAAATGACTTCCCCAAGCTCATGTCATAATAACAACAGTAACAGCGATGCCCTCCCCTTTAGTTAGTGCCTTTTTGTATTTGGGGCCATGCTGAAATTATAGCTAATTTTCCTAACAACCTTGCAAGAGAGGTGGCATGATTCTAATTTTCTAAATGGCGACACTGAGTCCCCACAGGGGCTCTTGGCTAAGGTCCTAAGTGGTCCCAGTCCTCCGGAGGTGCCGTGGAGCCTGGGGCCAGGCTGTTTCTCTCCAGCCCTTTGCTGCAGAGTTCAAAGTTTCTCTGTGACTTCTGGGGGCCTGACCCAACAGCTCTCCCCTGTGGAGGAGCGTGGGGAAACCCCGTTGTTTCACAATGGCGATACCAAGCGCTTGACTAGCTGCCACCCATGTGGGGGGAGGGGGGTAGGAGGACAAAGGAGACAGGTGCCCTTGAGTTTCCCAGTGCCCTCCAGGGAGAATGTAGGGGAAGCAACAGCGGGGCAGGGGGGTTATTTACCGATTGCTTTTAAGTTCAGGTGCCGGAGGGCACTACATGCCAGGCTGCTGGGATTTGAAGGATTCTGGGTGGGTTATGTCACTCCCTGGGCCTCAGTTTCCCCATTCATTCATAAAGGGAGAATAACATCTGAAACTGAAGAAAAATGGGGTGTGCACCTGGCGGGGAAGATCAAGTGCAGTAGGGGAATGAACGTACACGTTGACGTGCATCCTGTGAACTTGAGGTGCTCAGGACCCCCTGTTCTGGTTCCTTCTCAGCAGGCCTTTCCGAGATGTGCCTCTGAGGCTGGGCTCACTGGTTCAATGGCTATACCTGGTCAGATACTGAAATCTGGAGGTGACTTTGCAGGGGGTGGGGGTTTCTCATGATGGCTGCCGGGCCCTCCCACGAGGAGTCCTGAACAGCAGAAGCCACTGTCACTGTGCCTCCCTGGTGGCTGCTCAGTGACAGGCAGGTCTGGAATCCCTGACTCACACCCCTGTGGGCCAGGAAAACCTCTCCAGTCTGTCTTGGAACTTAGGAAGGAAGTGCACCCTGAGAAGTCTGTTCTCGTCCACCTGCCAAGACCCTCAGGTGAGCCCTGCAAGGAGCCTGTTGCTCCCTGGCTGCAACCAGCATGAATGTGTTACTATATCCGGGAAGGTCCCCTCCCAACTGTGCTCTCTATTCCCACAGGATGACCTCATCTGCCAAGTCTCAGGGGCCCCAGCAAACTCGAGCAACAGGTGTGAGCGCAGAAACCTTGGGATGCAGCTCGGAGATACTCTGGCTCTGCCTGCTTGGCGGGAGGCAGGCCTGACGGAACAGGGCTCCCCTCCTGCCCCGTGGAGCACCCGAGGTTTGAGGGCTCATTCCACAGTTTGATGATTCTTCCCCGCACTTGCATGACATGACATCATTCTGTGTGTTTATTGGCTTGTTGGCTTTTTCCTGCCTCCCCCGCTGGAACGTAAGGTCTATCGGGAAAGGGACTGGACCGTTCTTCTCCGCCATCTGTGGTGGCTGAACAGCTATCAGGTCCTAATCCCTGGAACCTGGAAATGTCTCCTGATGAGGAAAAAGGGGTCTTTGAAGACGTAATTAAAGATCCTGAGATGGGGAGATGAACTGGGTGGGTCCTAAACCAAATGCAAGTGTCCTGAGAGGGGTAGAAGGAGGGGCCGCATGACCAGGAGGCAGGTGTGGGAGGGATGGAGCCATGGTCAAGGAATGCCATTGGCCACCAGAAACCGGAGGCGGAGAGGAACCGATTTTCCCTGAACTATGAGAGGCCACCACATCTGTGGCGATTTGTGACTGCAGCCCCAGAAAGTTAATACAGCACCAAATCCCAGTGCCTAGCACAAAGTGGACTGTCAAACGCTACTGCTTGAGAGAAGAGACAAACGCTCCTAGCCCAAGATGCCCCCAGGCCACCCAAGGCTAAGCCTCCCCCACCGACAGGCTGTCCACCAGAGGGCACGTGTCTGACCAAGCCCATGCTCACCCCTCGGAGAGTCACTGCCTCTTAGGGACAGCGGAGGCCACAAACAGATGGCCAGCCGGCCACATCCGGTCAGCAGATCATATTTGTTTGGCAGGCATAAAATAGTGTTTGTAAATTCAATTAGCTGCCAGCATTTTATTAAAAATGGGGAGGTTTCACATAAAATCAGCATTTTTTTGGGAACATCAGATGTTCTTTCCAGCCCCGAGATGTACTCCCATGTGGCTCATTCGGGGATTGTGTTGGGGTGGGGGGAACCCAAGTGCTGACTCGACCCCCCACAACCAGGCCGGCGTTGCCTTTGGTCCCCTTACTCTCCATGTGCGTGCCTGGCCCCCCACATTTGAGATGACGACTCAGGTTTTGTCGACCTTGTGTGAAATGTGAGACCATCTCAACCTCACAGCTCTTCTGTCCGACATGATGACCGCCCAGCGCCTTCTTCATAAAGACCCGAAAATGCCACCCCACCCCGCTCAGGGGCTCTCCACAGCTGCCAGCCAGGAGAGCTGCTCTTAGGCCTGGGGCCTCTGCGGCCCCTGGAGATCACCCGGTTGTCCCTGGGGTCCTCACTGTCTCCGTCAGCAGGACAGCGAACTTCCCGGAACCACCCAGGATGGCCTCCCGCATTCCTGGAAGATGGGGGGACAGCAGCATCCACATCTGCTTTCCCAAGCACTCCTGGGAGAGTCAGACAGTGGCTCCAACGGAAACCAAAAGCACTAACGAAGGCAAGGAATATAAGCCAAACACGTGGGGAGCTCCCCCGAGGAGGGCTTTTGGCTCACTTGGAGGACATGGGGTCCTCAATGTCTGTCTCCCAAACTGCCCATGTCCGAAGCTCAAGTGCGCAGTCTTCTCTGCATCTGCCCTTGAACATGCCGATCCCATGGCTGACACGGGCAGGCTCTCCGTCACCCCATCTCGGAGGGGACTCAGAATTGTGTTTAGGGCAAGTGCCCCGGTGGTTCTGACCCAGGGGGAGAGCTGGGGCCTCTCAGAGGCAGAGCCATCTTCTCCTCTCCTGGCAGCAGCCACGGCAGCACAGAGGACCGACCTGGCGAGGGGGTCACTGAGTGAGGCCCCCAAGCCCCTAAGAAGTGATCGTTGTCCACAGATGCTGTCCACTCTGCTACTTTAGCAAGTCTTTCCCAGGGCTTGAGAAAACAAAATTCACAACATGCATCAGGTCCTTAATGAGACCAGCAAGCTCCTCAGAGTCCTGTTCTGGCTGAGGTTTGTTAATTCCATGAGCCCTTCTCACCAGGCGCCTCTAGCACTGGATGATGGATTGAGCGAGGTGACGGATAAACACACAGAACCAGCAGGAGCTGTGCAACTGCAGGCAACTTGCTTAACCTCTCTGAGCCTCGGTGCTTTTACTTAGAAACAGGGAACAGTAACTGCCTCGAAAGGATAATGTAAGGATGGATTGAGATGAGAAATGTGCACGTCTGAGAGTCATTAGGCAGTCATGCAAGTTTCCATGTCTGCACCCCATATTTTAATCCTCAGGCAGGAGAATTATGTCTGAAATCGCAGCTTCCACATCCTTCTGTCCTGCAGCACTGGGGGGTGGGAGTGGGAACAAGCTGGCAGCTCCGTCGGTCGTGGTTTTCAGTGCCCGCTAGCAGAAACCCACTCAAACGGGCAAAACGTAGAAAGGTGTGCAAATGAGGTGCACTTATGATAAGGACACGGGGAGCCCAGGGGAATGTCCGGGCTCAGGAAGACCCAGACCCAGGAATGGGAAAACCACCGGGAACTCAGGCAGGACCCTTCCCTCTTTCTTTTTGGGCTCGCTTCTCTCATCACTGTTTCCCTCTCCACATGTCTGTGAGCAGACCCGTGGCCAGGCCCGCGGGAGAAGGCAGCTGACCTTGAACTTCCTTGCTGACATGTCTTCAGGTGATTAACAAAGACGATCAGGCATCTTCAAGCCCCACCCCCAGTTCCCCAGAACAACCAGCTGTGATGAGGGGCCCAGCTCAGCCCACAGGGTTGTCCTTAGGACAGCAGGACTGGGGCAGCAGGACACTCCTAAAGTTGTCATCCCAGGTGTCTGCCCTCGAAGCACAACACTTAGGAGCCCGCGTCCTCCACGCCTGCTCGGAAGTGTCCGGGCTTGGGAGCAAGCTGAGCGTCCACACAGCTTTTCCAAGCAGCGTGAGCTGTGTCTGAGGCCTCGCACAAACAGACAAGGATGCTTCAGAAGTTGATGGAGGACAAAGGGTCACAATGGCTTGGGGATGAATGCCGGGGTGGGGCGTTGTGGGAGGGAGCTGGGCCTCCGGGTTCCGATATGCTGCTTCTCAGGCCTTGGCTAAGTTAGGGTCTCCAGGGGAACACCATCCTCCCTGAGGCCAGCGCTTTCTTTCCATGGGAACTTGTCATGGGATTTCCTGAGACGAACAGGCTGACTGCCATTTAATCTTCAGAGACTTTGCCCTGTGCTACGAAATCTTGTGAGGATGTCATGCTGGGTTCAGCCCCAGTTCAATGCCCTGCTCCCAGCGCCGGCTGGAGGAAGCTGGCAGTGTGCCACCCACTACACGCCTGGCTCTCGACTCTGAAAGAGGGGAAGGTGGACCTACGTTTCCATCATCTGCAGAGTAGAACCATCTGTTGGTATCTTCTTTATTGGAGTGAGGTCTTAGAAGGAGCGTTTACCAACAAAGTGTTGGCACATCAGAGACACAAGTCCTTGGTCCTGCTTCTGGCTTGTCCTTGGGCTGCATGTTCCACAGGAGGCAGGACACGGCCATTCTGAGAGTGTTTGTTTCTGCCAGCCAGGTCTTGACTAATCCTGGCGATACAGAGAAAATTCCACATCAAGGGGATTTCAGGGGAAAGGCATAGATATCTGACTAGCACTTTGTGCAGACACCTGCTCGGACCCTCACAAACTGTGAGAGGTTAGGTCATGGAGCTAACCAGGGCCACCACACTGCAGCTGGGGGCAACATTCACACTGTAGTCTAAGTGAGTGGCAACTCCTGTAGTTATGCAGTGTACAACCTGGGCAACTATATGTGGTGGCCCTGTAACAAATAATTAACAGAGCCAGGTGAGACTCAGAGGTAGGCCATTGGTCTCCACTTCTATTTTCTTTCCTTTGCTGACTCTCTTTTTGCTGAGGTACCTCTGCAGTACCTCACTGGGTTTGAAAAGATACCTGATGCATAGACTCCCTAATATTGAGTTCCTCACCTGTAAATTAAGGCAAAAATATCTACTCCTTCTATTGTTGGGATGAATAAATGACGTAATACAGAAAATATGCCTGACCCAAGGGCCTGGATCTTAGTAAGGACTTGGGAAGTATTGGGTTGTCAGAAAAGTCATGATGTATTTTTTCTATGTTTTTCGTTGCAAAAATGCATCATGACTTTTCCGACAACACAATAGAAGCAGCTATTGCTACTAATGATAACATTCGTTCTAGGTGTTCATGCCATTATTATCATGCCCATCTCTCCAAAGCAGACGCACCTCACCCTTGGGTGTGAAGGTGAACGGGTCCTAGCACCACACCTGCACAGATTAGGTCATCCTGCTGTCTTCCTCTTTCCTTCCTAAAGTGGGGGTGGCCCAGATCATACTTTGGGGGGTGGGTGAGATAGGAAGGAACCGAGGTCAAGTGAGAAAGGAGAAAGCCTGGTGGGTTCAGGGGTGATGTGGCTGAGAGCTCCTGGCACCCTGCAGTCCTTCCTTCTCCCCACCATGTCGCACAGGCTTTGGGGGACATGCCTTCTTCCATTAAGCTGAGCAGTTGCCTAACCCGCGCCCCCGCCTGTGCGTGGAGCAGGGCCTGGTACCCATATGCCACTTAGAGTAAATGAATGAATGAAGGAGTGAGTGAGCAAAGAGAGGAGGAAACAGCCCCCCCATACTTCAGTTCATCACGGCATTTTTTTTTTCCAGCGAACACTAGGTGTGCCTGCTCTGTACCACGCACAGTGCCAGGCCAGGGCACTAAGACAATCCCACATGCCCTTGACCTTGAGGCAGCTCATATTGAAGCAGGGAGAGTTCCTGGCCTGCTCTGCTCTCTCCTCCAAGTCACTGGGCAGGTCCTTCCCTGATGCTGGCCATGAGCCTGGGTGGCTAGCGGGGAGGGTGGGACGGGGGCACACGCCAGCCAGGGACCGTCCCTCCTGGTCTTTGCCCACTTTTCCCTCTGCTCTACCCTGCTTCATGGTGGTCCTGAGCGTGTGCCCGGGCTCTCCCAGGCTTGGAGGAGCTAAGAGGCCTGTCTCTGCACTGGGTGGTAGGGAAGTGACTTCTGAAGCAGAGACAGGGCGAGCACACAGGAAAATGAACAAACCAGGACAAATGTCAGAGCCATAAAACACACCCATAAGCACTTGCAGCTGTGCTGAGCCGTGTGCACTGGGAGAGAAGGAGCCTGCGGGGAGGAAGTGACCAGATCCAGGTGGTGTTGTTCCGGGGTCCCCTCCTCCCACTTCCTCACACACCTGTCTTCAGCCCCTCTTGGGTCAGCGGTGCTGCTGTGTGACTCTTGGCTTGTTAGCCTGGCCCAGAGGCCCTCACTTCTCCACTCCGCACCCCCTTGCAGGCAGAGAACAGGACGCCATGCCTGGCCAAGCTGAGGGGCACTGAGTCTCCAGGGCATTGTGAAGCCAGAGGCCACACACAGAGGCCAATGGGATTGGCACTTAATGTAAATGAGTGAGGCGGGCTGGGAACAGGCATCAGGGCAGGGTGGCGACTGTGGACAATGGACAGTCTGGGCCCTTTCAGGGTCCTCAGATTCTAGCAGGCCGCAGAACCCCCTGGAGAAATGGCCCCAGTATGGACTGCTGGGCCGCCCTCCTGCCTTTCTGATGCAGTAGGTCTAGGTCTAGGTGACACTGATATTGCTGGTTGAGGACCCTAGTTTGAGGGTCAGTGCCCTACCTGAAGGGGGCACTGATGTCTGCTGCCAGCCTGCAGCAGCCTTGGGGAACACAGCGTAAAGCTGTCAGATCCCCCTATGTTTCAGAATCCAGGAGTACGGATTTTAATGTAAAATTTCCCAATTTTAAAATGTGTAGGTAAGTGCAAAAAAAGTGAAACTGTTAGGGACTAACTAAAATCACCCACAGGTGGAAATGGACTCAGAGCCCCCCACTTTGTGTGTTTGCATGCACGCATGATTGGGGACCCTTTTTTTTTTTAAAAGATTTTATTGGGCAATTGGGGGAGGGGAACAGACAAGTTGCTGTCCTTTGTTCTTCAGTCTAGTTGTGGAGGACATTGCTTCACTGGCCCATGTTGGTATTATCATTGCGCTCTTCCCGGCTGAGACTGGCCCTCATGTGGGATCCGAACCGGGGCCCTGCTGCTCAGAGCTGGCGTCCCAAGCCAACTCTTAACCAACGCGCCACTCGGCCGGCCTGGTTGGGGACCCTTTAATTCCTGACAATTTGCGTGTCCATTGACTGCAGACTATTGCCATGTGTTCCCCAGGAGCTGCAAGCCTGTTGGAACCTCTGTGTCACCTTTGTCCCTGCTGCTTGCCAAACAATGAAGACTGGTTGGTCTGTCTTACAAGCATCTGCCATGAGAGTAAACAAAAAGGCCCCTCGCCCTGAGGATTATCACCGACTCTCAGGCCACAAAGAATTAAATGGTGGAGCATTCCACTGTGGGAAACCCTGGTCGGCGCTTAGCAAAAAGCCAGGGGTGCCCAGCCAAGCGGGAGACTCTGAGGCCTGTGCAGTAACCATAGCCCCAGTGAAGACACAGGCAACTCAGCTTCCAGGCTCAAAGGATGAAACGATCTGGATGCAGGTCAGTATCAAAGCGTCTCCCTCCCTGGCCCAGGGTGGCAGAGGAACGCTCACCTTCTAACTGCACGTCTGTCCTCAGAAGGCAGGTCCCTCCCGGGCAAGCCCTGCAGACTGGTTCCCTTGCCTCAGCTCCCTCCTCCAGCCACTATCTTGCCAACTTCTCTTATTCTACAAAAGAACAACAAGAGGACAAAACAATCGCTCTGAGCATATCTGGGTCTTTGGGGGTGTTTGAGCTGTACTTTCTGATGAGTGACAATTACTTCCAGAAAAGAAAACACACAAAAGATGGCGTTTTTAGGCTGTCCCCCCCTCCCCACCTGGCACACCACCAACCAGAGCAGTGATCGCACAGCTTCCTGCCTGGGCTGAGCAAACCGAGACCCATCATATCAGCTATGCAGAAATCAATCCTTAAACGGGTTTACAAAACTGGTTAATTAAAATGTCCTCCATTCTAGGGGGTTTTCTTTTATTTTTTCTTTCTTCCTTCCTTCCTTCCTTCCTTTCTTCCTTCCTTCCTTCCTTCCTTCCTTCCTTCCTTCTTTCCTTCCTTCCTTCCTTCCTTCCTTCCTTCTTTCCTTCCTTCCTTCCTTCTTTCCTTCCTTCCGTCCTTCCTTCCTCTCTCTCTCCCTCTCTCTCTCTTTCTTTCTTTCTTTCTTTCTTTTGCCTTGGCTTATTTGATTTTCAGAATGAAGTTTTCCCCAGCCTTTTGGGAAGGCCAGTGTGGTCAAATGTAAAATGTTCCTTGGCCTGGAGTTTAAGCTTGAACACTGACTCGTGTTAACGTGAAGAAATGGAGGGAAACGTCCATCCTTCAACATGTGAGTATTTGGGGTATGGGGTGTCCGCACCACTGTCATTCTTTGCCCGAAAGATTTGTCTCTCTCAGGTTGAGCACCATCAAAAAGGATGCAAGGAATTGACAACGGGTTGAATATAGACATTGTCTCAACCTCACACTACAAAAGACTGTCTTAGGGGAACAGGCAAGCACAGCCTGAAACACGGACAAGCCCTCTGACCATTTGAGATGTAACGCGAGCTCATTTCTGATCTGTCTCAGGTGGCCACGTGGACACGGACGCTTGGTGCCAACCTGCGCTCAGCACACACTCCTGTTGGAGGACAGTCACCAAGACACATTCAAAGGACGCACTTCAGCAAGTACAACCAGAGGGTACTGTATTCGTTAGGTACTCTGGAAAAACAGGACCAAAAGGATGAGCGTGTCTATCTCTATCTCTAGAGAAATTTATTTAAAGGAATTGTAACAGTCTTTGGGGGTGGCGTTTTTTTCACTCAGGTATTTCTCTTTGGAGTTTCAGCAAAGGGTGTTGTGTTGTCTGTCAACACTTTGGTGCTTTTTATTGCCCAATAGTATCTGATGGTGTGGATGTCAGACAGCTTGTGCTGTTTATTCAGCCACTGAAGGACTGGGTTGCTTCCAGGCTTGGGTTCTTGAGAATCAAGCTGCTATCAACATTCATGGACAGGTTTTTTGTGTCAACATGTCTTCATTTCTCTGGACATCGCATGTCCGGGAACGCAATGCTAGCTGCATGTTTAGGTTTTAAAAGAAACTGCCAAACGGCTTTCCCGTGTGACTGTACCATTTTACATTCACACAAGCAATAAATGTATGAGGGATGCAATTCCTCTGTATCCTCAGCAGCAATCGATGTTGTCACTAATTTTTATTTCAGCCATTCTGATAGGTGTGTAGTGATAGCTTACTGTGGTAGCTAATTTGCATTTCTCTAATGGCTGATTATGTTAAATATATCCTCGTGTGCTTATTTGTCATCCATATATCCTCTTTGGTGAAATGTCTGTCTGTGTCTTTTGCCCAATTTCTAAGGATTGTTTTCTTTTTCACTGTTTAGTTTTTAAAAATATACTTTAGGTATTAGCTCTGTGTTATATGCGTGTATATATATGTGGTTTGCAAAGGTTGTTGATTTTTGATGCGATCTAATTTATCAATTTTCCCTTTCATGTACCATGATTTTGGTGTCAAGTCTAACAAATTTTAGCCTAGCTCTAGATCCAAATACTTTACCCTATTTTTTTCCTAAAAGTTTTAATTAGGTCGCTTTTCATATGTCAGGCTGTGCTCCATTTTCAGTTAATTTTTGTATGAAGTAGGGTGACGTTCATTTTTTTTTTTTTTTTGCCTGTGTCCATTTCCTCCAGTACCATTTGTGGTAGTGGTTGTCTTTACCCCACTGAACTGCTTTAGCTACTTTGTCATAAATAATATTTGTGTGCATCTACTTTTAGGTTCTCTATTCTATTGTAGTGATCTATGTCTGTCCTTCTACAAATATCATGCAGTCTTAATTACTGTACTTATCCAGTAAGTTTTAAAATTGGGTACGCTGATTCCTTCCACTTCATCCTTCTTTTCCAAAACTTGTTTAGCTCCAGAAAAAAGAAAAAGAAATTGGGGTCATACTAAATTCATAAATTATTTTAGGGTGAATTGCTATCTTTTTGATGTTTAGTCTTTCCATCTATGGACATGGTATAGCTCTCCATTTCTTCGAGTATACTTTTGCTTCTTTTACAAACATTTCATGTTGTCCTTGAATACATTTGAACATTTCTCATGAACTGTATGCCACGGTTTTCTTTTTCTCCCTATCACGAATAAGATCTTCTCTTTCATTGTTTCTTCCAGATGGCTTTTGTTTATAGATAAGTAGGCCATTGTTCCTTTTTTAAAAATTTAATTTAATTTTATTATTAGTTTCAGGTGTACAAAACAGCGTAATGATTAGACATGTCCACCCCTCACAAAGTGATAGCTCCCTCCCTAATCTCCTACCCCTCTGACATCGTATAGAGCTGTTACAATTCCATCGACTCTATTCCCTGTGCTGTACTTTACATCCTGTACCATTGTTCTTGCTTATTGATTCTCAACCTGCAACTTTCCTGAATTCTGTTATGGTGTGTGTTCGTTTTTTCATCAGTTCTTTTGGGTTTTGCCAGTATATGATCATATCATCTGCACAGAGATAGCTTTTTTGTTATTGTTTCTTTTCAAATTCTTCTGCTTCTAACCATGTCTTTGTTTTGTTGCTTTACCTAATACCTCCCACACAACTTTATACAGGAGTAGCGGCCACAGGCATCCTTGTCTTGGTTCTAATCTCAATGGGAAAGTATTTTTTTACCATGAATGAGTGTTGCATTTCTCAAATGTCTTTTCTGCACCTTTGAAGACTATCATATGATTTTTATCCTTTGCTCTGTTAACATGGTGAATTCTATTACTATGTTTTCTATTGAACTGCACTAGCATTCCTGGAATAAACACTATTTGCTCATAATGCGTTATCTTTACTATATTGTTCAATTCTATTTGACTAGATTTTTCTTGAACGTTTTCATGCCAAATTAACAAGTGAGGTTGGTCTGGTGTTTTAATTCTTTATAAAATCTTTGTCAGATTTTCAAATTGATGATATTCTTGGCTTCATAAATAAGTAGAAGTTTTCCCTCTCTATGTTATAGAATAGCTTTAGTAGCTAGCACTGGGATTATCTGATTTTTACAGTTTTGCACGTATTCCCCTGGGAAACCACTTGGGCTTGATGCTCTTTGGGTATGGAGTGCTGAGGGGGCACTAACTACTTTATTACTTCTATGATAATTGGTCTGTTCAGACTTTTTGAAGAAAAGGGGCCACTTCTAGTGGGTTATGACCTGCAGGAATTGAAGAAAGAGATGCAAATATTGCTTATAGCTCAGAAACTATGGATACTGGTTTTATTGGTATAGGACTTTTTCTCTTTTTTATGTCTTTTAAAATTTTTAAATTACAGTTGACTTACAATATTATATTAGTTTCAGGTGTACAACACAGTGATTAGATATTTACATAACTTACGAAGTAATCCTTCAATAAGCCTAGTATCCATCTGACATCATACATAGTTACTACAATACTACTGACTATATTCCCCATACTACACTCTACATCCCCAGGACTATTTTGTAACTACCAATTTGTACTCCTTAATCCCCTCCCCCTTTCACTCATTCTTCACACCCTTAATCTGGCAACCATCAAAATGCTCTCTGTATCTATGAGCTTTTTTCTGTTGGTTTTTTTTTTCATTTACCCTTTTCTCTAGATTCTACATATAAGTGAAATCATGATGTTTGTCTTTCTCTGTCTGACTTACTCCATTCAGCACCACACCTTCAGGCCCATCCATGTTGTTACAGACGGCAAGATTTCATTCTTATTTATGGCTAAGTAATATTCCATTGTATATGTATACCACCTCTTTTTTGTCTATTCATCCATTGATGGACACTCAGTTTGCCTCCATATCTTGGCTGTTGTAAGTAGTGCTGCAATGAACATATAGATATATATGTCACTTTAAATTAGTTTTTGAGTTTCTTCAGATAAATTCCCAGAAGTGGGATTATTGGGACCTTCTTTATCTATTGTTACAGCCTTTGTTTTGCAGTCTATTTTGTCAGCTATAAGTATTGCTACCCCAGCTGTTTTTCATTTCCATTTTCATGAAATATCTTTTTCCATCTCTTTACTTTCAGTCTCTGTGTGTCTTTAAATCTGAAGTGAGTCTCTTGTAGGCAGCATATGTAAGGGTTTTGTTTTCTTATCCACTCAGCCATCCTATCTTTTGATTGGAGCATTTAATCCATTTACACTTAAAGTAGTTGTTGGTAGATATGTAGTTATTGCCATTTTATTATTCATAGTTTAATTTTTTTTCTTTTTCTTTTTCTCTTAAAGAAGTCCCTCTAAGATTCCTTGCAATACTGGTTTGGTGGTGATGAACTCCTTTAGCTTTTTCTTTTCTGGAAAGCTCTTTATCTGTCCTTTGATTCTAAATGATGGCTTTTAGGTAAAGTAATCTTGGTTGTAGCTCGTTGCTTTTCATCACTTTGAATATTTCCTGCCATTCCTTCTAGCCTGCAGTTTCTGTTGCGAAATCAGCTGACAATCTTGTGGGAGCTCCCTTGTAGGTAACTAATTGCTTTTCTCTTGCTGCTTTTAAGATTCTCCCTTTGTCTTTAACCTTTGGCATTTTAATCATGATGTGTCTTGGTGTGGGCCTGTTTGGATTCATCTTGTTTGGGACTCTCTGTGCTTCCTGGGCTTGTATGTCTCTTTCCTTCACCAGGTGAAGGAAGTTTTCTGTAATTATTTCTTCAAATAGGTTTTCAATGCCTTGCTCTCTCTGTCTTCTTCTTCTGATACCCCTATGATGCGAATATTTTTATACTTGATGTTGTCCCAAAGGGCCCTTAAACTCTTGGTTGTTGTTTTTTTCTTTTTACTGCTCTGATTGGGTGTTTTCTGCTGCTTTCTCTTCGAAATTGCTGTTTTGATTCTCTGCTTTATCTAATCTACTGTTGATCTCTTCTAGTGTATTCTTCATTTCTATTATTGTATCTTCACTTCTGACTCATTCTTTTTTATGTTTTCTATCTCCGTTTTTATGTTTCCTGTCTCTTTGTTGAAGTTCTCACTAAGATCATTGAGCATCCTTATAACCAGTGTTCTGAACTCTGCATCTAGTAGTTTGCTTGTCTCAATTTTGTTTGGTTCTTTTTCTGGAGCTTTGTTCTTTTCTTTCATTTGAGACATGTTTTTATGTCTCCCCATTTTGGCTGCCTCCCTGTCTTTGTTTTTATGTATTAGGTGGAGCTGCTGTGTCTCCTGGACTGAGTAGAGTGGCCTTATGTAGTAGGTGTCTTGTGGAGCCCAGTGGCACAGTCTCCGTGGTCACCTGAGCTGGATGTCCCAGGTGTGTCTCTTGTGTGTGCCCACCTATTGTAGTGGAGACTTGATTGCTGTTGGCATGTAAATGGGAGGAGTTGACCCTCAGGCTGATTGGCTGTGAGGACTGGCTGTGACTACAGTGGAGGAACTATTGTGCAGGGGCTGACCCTACAGAGCAAGATTCACTTTAGCAGGGCTCTGGTGCCTGCCCAGTCTGCCCCCTTTGGGTGTGTCATTTGTGCAGGTGGTTGGGTGGTGCTCTGGTGTGGTCTGAAGCCGGCTACCATGTGTGTTGGTTCTAGGACCTCTTGGGAGGGATTCTGTTGCATGCTAAGTCCTGTGCCTTGCCCAGGGCCATTGACATGAGCTACAAAGTGATCTGCAGATGACCACAACTCATGCTGGCTTGGAGGCACCTGGGAGAGGCTAAGCTGTGAACGGAGACTGGCTGCTGCTAGTACCAGGCTTGGGCTGCTTAGTAAGAGGTATGGGGCATGCCAAGGCCAGGTGCGGCTTGTTTGGGGTTTGTGAATCTTTGAGAGATTTTAGGAAAGTTCACAGCATGAGCCAACACAGGCCATTTGTATGGAAAAGCCACTGAATGCAACTTGGGTGGGCTTGCGTGTTGGGTTGGCCAGGGTCTCATGGAATCACCAGGGCAGGGTGAAGAGCGTTAGCCAGGTTGATGGACACTCCGATATGGTAGCCGCTTGCATCTATAGCTGGGGAGTGAGGCGGGCTCAAGAAA
This sequence comes from Hipposideros armiger, assembly GCF_001890085.2. NCBI lineage: Eukaryota > Metazoa > Chordata > Mammalia > Chiroptera > Hipposideridae > Hipposideros > Hipposideros armiger. The sequence goes on from NW_017731385.1 coordinate 5,232,212, forward strand.
GAAATAATGGATTCTGCCGGCACTTCTGTATGGAAGAAAGCTGCCCTTCCAGTCCTTGCTCTGAAGCCAGACCATTCAATTCTGCTTTGTGTGTCCCTTGTGCTTTCAGAACTGCTGACCCAGAGCTGGATCTCAAAGTGAGTGAGTCCATCAGTAAGTCTGTGTGTGGACCCCTTAAGAGGAGCACCTGGGACGCCAGCCTACTTCCTGTCACTCAGGCACAATCTCTGCTGGTTTCCACAGCCAGAAGTTTTGGGGACTTCTCTCCCCAGCACTGAAACCCTGAACTGAGGAGCCTGGTGTGGGCTGGGACCCCTCGTTCCTCAGGGGGGACTTCTACAGCTACAAAATCCCTCCCAATTCTTACCTACCACATGTGGGTGTGGGACCAGTACGTTCCATGTCTCCACCCCTCCTACCAGTCTCCATGTGGCTTCTTCTGTATGACCATAGTTGTAGGGCTTCTGTTCAGCTAGACCTTAGGCAATTATCATCAATGGTTATTCTATATTTTAGTTGTGATTTTGATGTTGTGAGAGGAGGCAAGCACAGCATTTAGCTAATCTCCAATAAAAGACTTTTAAGCCTAAAAATACACCACAGTACAATAAAATTCCTACAGGGTTGTCCAAATTACAGCAAAGAACACATTGTATGGCTATCACAGTTCTTGGTATGTAGTAAGAACTTTGTATCCTTTAATCTCCATTCCGCTATGTCTCAACCCCAGAACCCAGCAGGTAAAAGCTGTGGTAAATATATGACTTTGTTTTTATGTTTCAAACACTTAGGAGAAATTGTTCTTCCTCACAACTTACATTAAATCTTATTGGAATTAGAATGTCATTGACAATATGTTGTGAGACAGGAAGTGTTTTCTAAGAAATTTCTTTCCTTGGGAACAAAAATTTGTATGAATACCTTGGTGTGCACATATCACAGAAGAGCTGGGTCCTGAAGCCACTAACTGCATGTTTCAATTTCATGTCAATTCAGGAGTTAGATAAAAATGTAATGGTTTAATTTTGATTAAAGTCTCCAATAGAATTAATAATTCACTAAAAATGATTTTTGGGAGGCTCTCTGGTTGGCATTTGCCAAAGTAGGATGGTTTCATGGTTTGGGGTTTGCGATTTTGCACCGGGAAGAACTTCATGAGATTTTAAGTGCCATTTCTCTGTGTTTCACTCTTAAGAAATCACAATCCTCCACTCTGATTCCTCACTTACTTATTCTCTAGATAATATTTTCCACTACAACTTTGGGGAACTAAGCAGATGTAGTTGGATCCCTTTGTCCAAACTAATGACTTGTTTCTGGACAGAAAAATGTTACCATCAACAAGATTTTAAAAAATATATTATCCAGTGTTTGGTTCAGGCCAGCAGTGTGGGATGGGGACTTGGCCTCTGGATTTGCCAAGATGTTTATGCAGCAGGAATGTTACTTATGTAAGCCTGGACGGGGTCCCGGTGTGCTCGCCGCCCCCTCCCATCTCAGCTTTTTCTCATTAAGAAGTTGATCTTCCTTTCATGATACCACATTAAGTGGCTAAAAAGAAAAGAAAAAAAATGTTTACTGTACAAAATAACGTAACTGTCCACAGAACATCCATGTAGTTAAAGGAACCGCAAGGAGTTTTAGAAAAATGAGCTACTAATTGTTTGTATCCCTTTGGCTCAGTCCCGAACTCACTTCCTATTGCTCCTCAGAAGCAATCAAACTCCGATTTGGGAAAAAATAAAGCACTTTTCAAGTCAAAGAAAAAAAAATGAATAAATAAAAAAACAAAACACACTCTTTTACTTTTTTCTCTGAGGACTGCAGATAAATGTCCATGGAACAGAAAAGTGTAAAAGTGAGGGGAAATCATAGGTGTTAAACATTAGAAAACATTATAAATAAAATCTATACTGAACAGTCGTAAGAAACTTACCCGGTATACGATTACAATTGACTTTGACACAGGTAAATAAATATCTACACTCTGATATAACCAATCGACAAAACTCATTGAGAGCAAATAAGACATCTGAGGGTGAATACGAAGACAGCCATGAAAAATCATGAGGCCATGATCCCAACCCTCCCTGCTTACCTCATCCTCCGGCTTTTCTATGTATGCTGCCCTATGAGTCAGTCGAGATGATAAACTTAAATGATTTTAAGCAGATGTGTGTCAACGCGTCTTGATAAAAGCATGCCACAACCCTATACCAGCCTGTACCAGCAGCCATCCCTCAACAAGGCAACAGTCCCCCAACCATGGTGGTAATATTTCCAGGTTCCACTCACCAAGCGCCCTTTTCCTAGGGACCTCTATGGCATCAATGGCTCAGAGGGGATATATTCTTCACAGAGGAGACACTTAGGCTGGGTCTTGGAGCCTTGGTAGGAGTTTATCTTCTGCTCATGCATCTGTGGCCTTCCTGGATGACTGTTGGGGCCATAGCTTTACTCCAGTGCAGGTGTCACATGGAGGACAATTAGGCTGAGGCCATAGTCCCGAGACGCGACCAGTGTTCATCGTTGCACAAGAAATGGAAGAACCTCAGCCTGGAAACATCAAATCAAGGGGTCAGGAGCTGCTCCTCTCTTCTCCATTAATTCCCCCAAGCAATAGATATTGGGCAGACAGATACTGGCATGGTTGCCACGTACGGCTGAGAAGATTGCACACTGCACAATGGTGATCTATTCATCATTCCCATGGTGGATTTCATGGATTTGCATGCTTATTGTCCCAGATATCTGGAGGACACCAGTAAAGAATCTTGAATAAGGGATGCCTTTTTCTGAGTTATCCGAAAGCACTGTCCATACATGAGGTACTATGTAAATGGCCTTGGGTGGTGGAAATCCATGATGCATGGGACACAGAAGCCTTCTCATGATTCTGAGTCTTGTTGTATGTGTACCGGGGTGGAGGGGGCTAAGATGCAAGGACCAAGGAGAGAGGAGGACTCTGGCTCCCAGAACCATGCCCCTAAAGCCAGCCATCGCCTATTGGACATACTTTCCAGAGAGATGCTATCCAATACAAATATAATATGAGTCAAATGCAAGTCACAGTTCTCATTTCAAATTTTCTAGTATTCACATTTTAAAATGTCCCAGGGCAGCAGCATAGAAGGCAGGTGTCTCTGCCCACCCTCATGCCACCTTCCCATCACTCTTCCTTCAGCCCAGAGGCCTGGGTGGACTGGATTGAGAGAATAAGCACTTTGGTGAGACACAAGGCAGACAGACCTGGTGCTGGTCTCATTTGAGGAAGGAACCACCACAGACCATCCTTTTGGGCGCCACATGAACAAGCAAGTTCAGAGAGGTGGGGAGCCACAGAGCTGGGTGGCATCTCTCCAGAATGCGGAAGCTGATCATGGAGCACCCCCGGCCGTCATGATCAGCTCGGCGATGAACACATGGACCAATTCAGGACAAGAAGCAGCAGCCTTGAGACTTGTTTGCAGCCCCTGGTGTAGCCCTGGAGCGGCTGGAAGGCTATTCCTTGGAAGAACCTGCCTGAGAGTGAAGCCAAGCCAAAGACACCGGAGCAAGTGAGTGACAGCTCCTTGATGGTATCATTAGAGCACCTGGATCCAGCTATTCCTGAAGCTACACCTTGAACTTTTAAATTACATTCATTCGTGTGTTTCCTTTTTTTTCTTTAACACCGTTTGACTTGTGTTTCTATTATTTAAATCTTACAAGCATCCCTGCCTGGGCCTCCTTTTCCTTATCCTCCCGTTGGCCAGGATAAAGAAGGAAGCTTTCCTGAATCTGTTCCATCACATGCCACTCACCTCCAGCCTTCAATCGGGGTTGCTGGTTGAGAGAAGCTCATTCTTTTTTGCACAGCCCCTGGCCCCACCTTTCTGTACTTCTACCAAATTTTACGAGCCCCATGCCATGTGTTGAATACACTGCTCATTCCAGGGCCCTGTATTCACCCAGCCTCAGACCCCAAGGCACAAGGGGCTTGGCCCAAGAGAGGATGGACTCCTTAAGTCTCACTGCCTCCCGAGAAGCTCTTGGCCTGCCAAGACTGACAAGCTGTGAACACACATTGCTGGGATGTGGGGAGGGTTGGATTTTCCAATGGCCTTTTCCAAACCAGAAAGAAGTGAAATGTGAGCTCCTTCTACTATAACCACGAGCAGATCTGCCAGGGCATCCAGACTCCCTCCTTTTATGTGTGCTGGGAGCCAGTGTGGGCACACAGGCCTGGCAAAGGGAAATATCACGGGGGCGGCAGAACACAATAGAGGCTTCCTGTGTGTGGAATAAGAAAAACACATCCCTGTGGGGTGTGTGTGTGTGTGTGTGTGTGTGTGTGTGTGTCGGGGGGGGGGGGGCGGGTTCTACTGCACCAGTTTCCTCAGTGATTCGGAGGCCCTTGGAAAATAATTTGACATCTTGAGCCTCAGTCTCTCTACCCATACAGTGGACACATGAGTACTTCCTCCCATGGTCACTGAGATGAAGAAGGAAATAATCCACGTGGAGAGGTTAACATAGCGCCTGGCGTGGGTTATTCTGTATCACTGATGACCCTGTGAGGCAGACACCTTTGTCACCCACATTGTGCAGATAAGAAGGCAGAGGCTCAGTGAGGGTGAGCAGCTGTCCAAGGTGACAGTGGCAGCTCAGGTCTGTGTGACAGCAACACCCAGGGTAGGTGGTTTAAATGGGAAAGCACCATCAGAAAGACTGGGCAGAGGACAACCGTTATGGGTGCTCTAGAGTCATCATCGGGGCCTTGCCCATTTCTGGAGGGTCATCTCTAGTGTCCCCACTAGCTCCTTCATCTGAGGGTCTGGGGCAGTATAGGTCGAGGGGACTCTGGGAGGATGGGCAGAGGGGAGAAGGCCGGCCCCCAGGGCTGCTGGCTGCGGACCACAGATGCTCTCTGGAAGGAGGGAGTGGGGCCCTGAGCTGTTCTAAAAATAAAAACAAACTGTCCAAGTCAGGTGAGAGTCAAGACTTTGAAAGGAGAGAAAGCCCCCTCAAGAGCCCCAGGACATGTGCTATTGGGTGAAATAATTAAGAAAACCTGCCTGATCTCCCACGGAGACATAAATCATCCTGTGCCACTGGGGACACTGACTGTCGAGCTCCTAATTCTTCACAGCTGTCCCAGGAAGATGACTGGGTGGGGGAGGGGATGAGAGTGTGAGTCAGAAAGGGGGGCTGAGAGACAGGGAGAGAGAGAAGGGGAGAAGGCAGGGAGGCAGACAGTTGAGATGGTAGGAAGGAGGGAGGAGAGAGCGGGGAAGGAATAAGGGAGAGGAATGGTGACAGAGGCACAGCGGGAAGCAGAAAGGAAAAGTCAGACAAAGGCACCCAGGTTGAGACAGCGATTGAGAAGTCAAGAAAGAGCCACTAATTCAGGGAGACATGTGATGTTAGCAAATTAAGAAGATTATGAAAATTAAAAGGATTAAGTGAAGTCTGGGTGCTCCTGGTCCAGGGGACCATGGCCTGGCTCTGACCTGTAGCCCCACATGTCTGAACAACATGAGGCAGACTGGGCAGGGGGGTTCTGGTTCAGTTCCCACACTCAGGCACTGGTTCAGTTCCCACACTCAGATCCCCCACCTGAAAACCACCACGGACTGTGTTCCCTGAGGCAGGAGCAGGGCCTCACCATCCAGCCTCCTCACAGCCGACCCTGCAGACAGGAGCATGAAGTTTGAGAGGGAGAGACTGACCCACCTCTGCATTCTGCAGGCAGGCCCCACTGCTCTCCCAAGGTCCAGGCCTGAGGCCCGGGCCACTCCTTCCTGGAGACCTGAGAAATGCCCATGTAAAAGCACTGTAGAGGTGGGTTCAGGTCAAGATGGCGGAAAAGATAAATGCTGAGCTTGCTTCCTCCCATGACCACATTAAAAGTACAACTAAATTATAGGACAATCAACCTGGAGAACTATCTGCAGACTAGCAGAACAGAAGTCCTATAACTAAGGACAGACAGAAGAAGCCCCGTGGAAACTGGTAGGAGGGATGGAGAGGTGGAATGGACTGGTCCCACACCCATGTATAGCAGTGGAGGGAGGGATATCTCAGCTGCAGAGATCACCCCTGGGGAACAAGGGGCAGAGCACCACACCGGGCTGCCCAGTACCGAGCACCAGTGCCAGGAAGAGGAGCCCTCACAACATCTGGCTGGATGGAGATTCTGTCCATCCAGGGGAGACAGAAGGCTGCTGGAAAACCAAGTGTCCTCCTAAAAGGCCTGCACACAGAGTCTCTTGCATGCAGGCGCTCACCCTGGGCTCCTGAAGAGAGATGGTACCTTGGGAGGCACCAGAGACGTACAGCGAGAGACTGAATTTTGTGGCTTCAGGGTCAGGGCTAGAGGAACAGCCACTGTTGTCCCGTGTTGAGCCCTCCCCCACATGACCAAATCTGAATCTGCTTCAGCCTGGTAAGCTCCACTCGCTCCACCCTGGTGACTCCCTGGAACCCTGCCCGACCCAATTCTCACACTGCTGGAGGCGCTTTCAGCTGCAAGCAGTGAGGGACTGGAGGGATCATATCTCAACATGGAAAAGGCCACATATGACAAACCCACAGCTAACATCATGCTCGATGCTGAAAAGCTAAAAGCATCTTCCTTGAGATCAAAAAACAAGACAAGGATGTCCACTTTCGCCACTTATTCAACATAGCATTGGAAGTCCTAGCCATGGCAATCAGACAAAAAAAAAAAAGGAAGCAGTAAAACTATTACTTGCAGATGACATGATGCTTACTATATAGAGAAAACCTGAAAGATTCCATGGAATACTATTAAAACTGATAAATGAATTTAGTAAAGTAGCAGGACACAAAATTAATATTCAGAAATCAGTTGCATTTTTATACACCAATAACCAACTATCAGAAAGAGAAATTAATAAAATGGTACCATTTACAATTGCATCAAAAAATAAAATACCTAGGAATAAATTTAACCAAGGAAGCAAGAGACCTGTACTCGGACAATTATAAGACATTGAAGAAAGAAACTGAAGAAGATATAAATAAATGGAAGTATTTACCATGCTCATGATAGGAAGAATTAACATCATTAAAATGTCCATACTACCCAAAGCAATCTATAGATTAACGCAACCCCTGTCAAAATACCAATGGTATTTGTCACAGAACTAGAACAAAAGACCCTGAATAGCCACAGCAATCTTGAGAAAGAAGAACAAAGCTGGAGGTGTCACACTACCTGATATCGAACTATACAACAAGGCTATAGTCATCAAAACAGCATGGCACTGGCATAAAAACAGACACATATGATCAATGGAACAGAATGGAGAGCCCAAAAATAAACCCATGTCTATATAGTTATTTATGACAAACGAGGCAAGAATATACAATGGGGTAAAGACAGTCTATTCAATAATGGTTTCGAGAAAACTGGACAGATACATGCAAAAAAAAAATGAAATGGGACTATTTTCTTACACCACATACAAGAATAAACTTCAAATGGATTAAAGACTTAAATGTAAGACCTGAAACCATAAAACTCCTAGAAAAAAACATAGGCAGTAAACGCTCTGACATTGGTCTTAGTAGTATTTTTTCTGGTATATCTCCTCGGGCAGGGGAAACAAAAGAAAAAGTAAACAAATGGCACTACATCAAACTAAAAAGGTTTTGCACAGCAAAGAAAACTATCAACAAAATGAAAAAACAGTTTACTAAATGGGAGAAGATATTCACCAATGATACATCTGATAATAGCCACGATTTATAGAGAACTCATACAACTCAACACCAAAAAACCCCAAACAACCTGACTAAAAATTGAGCAGAGGACCTGAATAAACATTTCTCCAAAGAAAACATACAGGTGGTCAATAGACATAAGAAAAGATGCTCAATGTCACTAATAATCAGGGTAATGCAAATAAAAACCAAGATGAGATACCACCTCACACCCGTCAGAATGGCCATTGTCAATAAATCAACAAGCAAATGTTGGCAAGGATGTGGAGAAAAGGGAACCCTCGTGCACTGTTGGTGGGATTGCAAATTGGTGCAGCCACGATGGAAACAGTATGGAGGTTCCACAAAAAATTAAAAATAGAACTACCTTATGACCCAGCAATTCTACTCCTGGGTATTTATCTAAAGAAATCCAAAACACTAATTTGAAAAAAATATATGCACCCCTATTTTCATTGCAGCGTTATTTATAATAGCCAAGATATGGAGGCAACCTAAGTGCCCATCAATAGATGATTGGATAAAGAAGAGGTGGTACATATATACAATGGAGTATTACTCAGCCATAAAAAAAGAATGAATCTTATCATTTATGACAACATGGATGGACCTAGAGTGTATTGTGCTAAGTGAAATAAGTCAGACTCAGAAAGACAAATAACATGATCTCACTTATATGTGGAATCTAAAAACAAAATAAATGAACAAACAAAGCATAAACAGGATCATAGCTACAGAGAACAAACGGATGGATGTCAGGTGGGAGGGGGCTTAGGGGGCTGGGTGAAAAAGGTGAAGGGATTAAGTACAAATTGGCAGTTACGAAATAGTCACAGGGACGTAAAGTGCAGCATAGGGAATATAGTCAATAATATTGTGATAACTAGGTACGGTGCCAGGTGGGTACTAGATTAATCGGGGGATCACTTCATATGTTATATAAACGTCTAATCACTCTGCTGTACACCTGAAACTAATATAAAATAACATGGAATGCCAACTGTAATTAAAAAATAAAAATAAAATAATAAATGTGAAAAAAAAATAGTAAAGCTCAGGAAAGGCCCCTGAAACCAAAACCCAGCCCTGCCCCCGCCCAGGGGAGAGCCCGCTGCTACCTTCCCTAAGGACCAGGGAGGGAATGAGATGCCTGCTGCCTGCTCCCCAGAACGTCCCTGATGGAAGGCCTCTTACCCCGTTTTACAGGTAAGGAGACTGAGGTTCAGAGAGGCTAAGCATATAAGCACCTTGGCCAAAATCTCTCATCAGGTGAGACGAGGGACCAGGAATCCAGGAACCAGATGGGCTTGCGCCTGCTTTCTTCCTCTCTCCTTCCTTTCTTTCCTCCTCCAGCCTCCTTTCTGTCACTCACCTGTGTTCCCCGTTCATCTGTTGACTGAGAAGAGGAGAAGGCAGCAGACAGAGGAAGGGGGACAGCATCCGTGGCCTTGGGGGAGCACGGCTGGTTCCTCGGGCTCCAGCGGCCGCCCTGGGCATCACGTAATAAGGGCACTGAAGTCCTTTCTGTAAGGTCACCTGAGTCAGTCCCTGCCCCTGCACATCAGAGCCTCCTGAGTGGGTTAGGGGTGAGGGGGCCGCCTGGAAGGGGATGAATCACCCTTCAGAGCAGTGAGGGCTCCAAGTACATCAAGACCCACAAGCCCAGAGGCCCGGGGACAGGGCGTGGGCTCTTGGCACCCACATTCCTCCTTGCCCGCTATCCCTTTGAGCTAGGAGGAAGGGGCAGCCCCCCACATCCCAGCACCCCACCAACTGATCCAGGCCAATGCAGGCAGAGGCCCAACCTCAGTCACTCTCTCCCTCTTTCATCTGAAACTGAGGCACAGAAAGGAGTTGGTCCCGTGGTGGTGGGCCCCTGGAATTCTGACGTAGTAGACCTTAGACTCCGGGTGACCTGTCTTTGAACCCCGGGTGCATGTGGACCAGTGCATCAGGCTTCTCTGATCACCAGTTTTCTACAAAATGAGGATAATTAGAGCCACCTTGAAAGTGAGTGACAGCGGAGGGGCAGCTGATGCGCATGACGAGCTCTGAGCCTCCCTCCCCGATGGCAGTGGGGTTGAGGGGGGCAGCTTAGGTTTCTTTACAGGCACCAGGGAAAGGGCTAAGGGAGGCAGGGACGTCCTCAAAGTCTCATGGGGTTGCAGGGACCGCTGTGTCCACAGGACCCAGCCCCAGGGGAGCAGGACCTTTTGAGGCTTTCTATATTTGCAAATGCTGACCACTGCTTCCCTGCGGGTCTTCTGCTCACCTTGGGGAAAACCCTGTCCACAGGGAACTGACAGGGGCGGGTCTCTGTCCCTGGTCTTACTTGAAGCCGGGGCCTCACCTACCAGAGTGGCCCATCTCCCTCTACCCGGAAGCCTGCAAAGCGGATTGTAAGGCGATTCAACCCCGTTCTAACCTCTTTTGCTTTATGGTCGCTGTTGGTTGTTAGAGCCCAGACATGTCCGGCATGAAGGCATTAGATCACATTTCAGCCTGGGCCTCCCCACCGAGTCCCTTACAGCACTGCCCTCCTGGGTTGGCCAGCAGCTGCCCAGCCCCATGGCCGCCTCCACAAGTCCTGCCCTCCCGGGCTGCCAGAAGGACCCACCTGGTCCACCAGAGTCCAGCCCAGGGTGCAGAGGCCTCCTGTGTTGCAGGAAGGAGGCATCCTTGGAGGAACCTGGAGTCCCCAAGGATCCAGTCCTCTCTGGATCACCCAGACCCGGAGACGGAGCGACGAACGGCTATCTTGTGAATGGGATGGGCCTAAGCACCAATTCCAACCCCTGAGAGCTGACATGCTAGAACCTAGCAAGAGCCCAGAAGAGGTGAAGCCACCATTACCGCCCCTGGCACAGTCCACCGAGAGCAGGGCCGGAAGCCGATCAGGGCCCCTAGCATCCCCAGGAGAGAAACACACGCAATAGAGCAAAACCGAGAGAAGCTCTGTCCTCACACACCAGGTTTTTACACTGAGGTTGCCCAGGGCCACCTGAAGACAGGTGATCTCAGAATTGGGAGGAATCAGGCATGCCTGAGGCTTAGAGATGGGCTCCGAGTCCAGCAGACCTGGGAACCAGGAAGTGGCCTGGGCCGCCACCAGTCCATCCGTTGGCTGGCCAGGCCAGTGTCGGCAGGGGCAGGGAGGCTGCGTTCTCCGGGCACCCTGGGGCGAGGACAATGGCAGAGGCAGGCTCTCTGTGACAGCATGGAGGCCCTCCTAGACCTGGTCAGCCACACCACTTGTGTGGTTTAATCCCTATCTGCCTCATTAGAGAGTAGCATCCTGGCCCTGGCTCATTCCTGGTCATCATTTTCAGAACTTTCGTGAGCTGGTTGTTAAACACAGCTTTTATTCAAAATTAAATTCTAAACTGACAATGAACTACACTGTATCAAAAACCAATGTGATACTCAAAACTAATCAAACGCCTCACTTCCTGATTAATTTACTCTGTTGTACCTCTGAGTTTATTTATGTCTATTTACAAGCTGGATGGTGCACATGTGGTGGAAATAGCATGTGATATGTGCTCCTACCCATCTCCTCCAACTCCACGTTCAATGGTGTCTAGTCGGCAGGAGGATTTACACCACAGGCATTGGGCAAACACCTTAATCTGGAGCTCGCCGCCCCCTCAGCCCTGGGTGTGCTGGTCATAAATCACGCATCACGTTCCAAGACTGCAGGCTTCCGGCTGAGACCTCACATAGGGGAGGTGCTCAGGGCACAGCTTAGCTCTGTCAATGTGCATTTAGGAAACCCAGAAAAGCACAGTCCATGTTTACAGCTATCGCAAATAACTCCTCGAAGTTTCCAGGACAGTTCCTGTGTGAATATTCCAATGCCCATGGTCACTTTAGGGGACCCAGTTAGGTTTCAGAGCCAGTGTCAGACTCATCAAGGTCACTGTGAGATGAGTGGACGGTGACTTGTCATCCTGTCTTCTGCATCCCCACAGCACCAATCACCCTCCTGTGTACATTAATTTCACTTTTAATCCCCCCAGCTTAGTTTGTAGATACCTCAAATTGCCTTCTTATTCACAGACTTCAAGATCTAATGCTGAAACTTTGAGGGGAAAGAACCAATCTGTTCCAGGGCCAGACCTGAAAATCAATAATAATAATAATAATAATAATAATAATAATAATAATAATAATAAACAATAACACAATTCTAAAACATTGAAAATCCATTGTCTGAAATAGGCAGTTTAAAGCTCAAAATTCAACTGACTCACAAACCATGCAGCTGCTGATTCCCCTCCCTCCCAAGCTAATTGAATTAAAAAAAAAAAAACCCTCGGAGATGCCTGGTCTCTCCAAGAAGCAAACCCCCAGCCCTTCCCTTCCCCAGGCCCGAGGCACGCCAGGCCACACAGGACATATAAAAACCCCATTTGGAGAATCACTCGTTTCCCACATGCTCTTCAGTCAGTGTAATTTATGAAACATGCAAATGACGCACCCAGATTTGGATGTCACAGTGGTACACACCTGACAGGGAAACTGGGAGGTAGAGGGTTGATTTTTCTCTCTGTTTCAGCCCCTGAGCTGGTGCCTTGAGACACAGAACACTTTCTCCAGAAAACACGTTGATCTACACACAGGGGCAAAGGTGAGCCATACGTTCCAACGGGGTGGGGGGGGGGGTCCCAGCCTACAAGGCCTTGAGGAGTTAGAGAGAGACGTCCGCATGTTAACTGTGCTCATTTCTGAGTGGCAGGGTTGTGAAGGTTTTCATTTTCTTCTCAATAGTTCTCTGAATGTTACAAATGCTCTATGATGAACATATATGGCATTATGTTTATAGTTGGGGTGGGGGACATTGTTTTCTTGCTTTGTAAAAGGAAGAACAAGGCAGTGTCTTCTCTCTCTTCTAAGAGCCCCTGGGCTGGGGTCAGTTGGTGTTCCCATGAGCAGGCCCACCCAGTCCTGTGTGAGTCATCCTAGCCCGCTGCTTGTTATTTAATTAGCCCTTGAGGGACTAAAGTTTAAAAATAAAAATGGTGATTTAGATGAGGAGACAACCCAGGAGAGTGATTTTTTGTAAACACAGCACTTTTAATGGTGCTGAAGTATTTATACAACTCAAGAGTTCCCCCATGCACCAGCGGTGAAAGGCAGCTGACCCTTTTATCCACTCCATGACAGGTACTGCTGGTTACTAGTTTTCTAACTAGCCAATCACTAGTTTTCTCCATTGCTAATAGCTAGTCTAGTTTTCATTACTCCATTCTAATTTTGATGCAGGTATCCATATGCCCAGCAAAAATATTGGGTTGTCGGGAAACTCATGACGTATTTTTTTTTTTTAAGATTTTTATTGGGGAATTGGGGGGATGGGAACAGTGCTGGGGAATTGGGGAAAGGGGAACAGACAAGTTGCTGTCATTTTGTTCTTCAATCTAGTTGTGGAGGATGTTGCTTCTCTGGCCCAAGTTGGCACCATCATTGCGCTCTTCTCTGGCGAGGCATATCAGTCGCCGGCTTCTGGACGGCCGCTCACGGCGGCTGCTGGCCGCTCACGCTGGCTGCTGGCCACACACGGTAGCCCATGGCAATCCACTGCCACAGGGACTGCAGCCCACGCCGTCGCCGGCGACTCATGGCAGCCCAGCTCCAGGTTGAGCTGTTGTTCAGCATCTTAGCTGTGGAGGGCAGTGTCACTGGCCCTCATATGTGGGATCCGAACCGGGGCCCTCTGGCATCCCAAGCGAGTTCTTAACCATCGCGCCACTCGGCCGGCCCGACGTATTTTTGCATTGAAAACCATATAAAAATACATCATGACTTTCCTGGCAACCCAATATATTCACTTCCTGACTCTCCTGCAGCTCAGTGGCTGTGGCGTCCAGATATGGAGGAAAGGCCAGGTGACCAGCTCTGCCAGCGTAGCCCCTGGTCTCTTGTCCATCCTCCTCCTTCCTGCCTGCAAAGTGAGCAAGAACTCAGAGGTGCTAAGCTCCATACTTGCCAGCTGTTCCTCCCAGAACAGGACCTCCCTTCCCCTGACATAGCCACTGGCGGTTTGGTTTCCCCAAAGATAAGTTTGGCTTCTGCCTCTAGGCCAAAGGAAAGGTGCTTTTGTGGCTTCTAGTTTTTGGTCCCTCCATTTCCAGGACTTCTGGGGCTGAAAGCATCCTATATACACACAACTGATGAAGAAGCCTCTGCAGGCTCAGCATGGGCCTCCCTAAGTCTTCTGAGGAAGGGAGATAGGTCTCTGGGATCTACCCCATGCTCAGTAGAGACCCAGTCACTGATTCATCCGTTCCTTCCACAAATGCCCCTGACCTAGGCAAGGTTCAGCGTGAACAGACAGTGTGCATTCTTGTGGAGAAGCTGGATGGTAAACAAACAACTATAGAGATAGTCATTTCAGGGGATAAAAGTGCTGGGAATAAAAATAAAACAGGACCGTGCGATGGGAGAGGACACTCAGCCAGGGTGGTCAGACAAGGAGCTGTGTCATGGTGCCTTGTGATGGATAAGCAGGGACCTGATAAGAGTGAGGGGTGAGCAGTTTGAAAGTTCAGGGGAGTGTCGACCAAGTGGCGCGTTGGTTAGGAGTTGGCTTGGGATGCCAGCTCTGAGCAGCAGGGCCCTGCTTCAGATCCCACATGAGGGCCAGTGACAGTGCGCCCTCTACAGCTAAGATGCTGAACAACAGCTTGACCTGGAGCTGGCCTGCCATGAGTCGCCTGCGATGGTGTAGGCTGCAGCCCTTGCTGCAGTGGGCTGCCATAAGCTACTGTGAGTGGCCGGCAGCCGGCGTGAGATGCCAAGAGCTGCCGTGAGCGGCCGTCCAATGGCCGGCGACCGATCTGCCTCACCCGGGAAGAGCGCAATGATAACACCGACATGGGCCAGTGAAGCAATGTCCTCCACAACTAGACTGAAGAACAAAAGGACAGCAACTTGTCTGTTCCCCTTCCCCGATTCCCCAACTCTGTTCCCCTCCCCCAATTCCCCAATAAAATCTTAAAAAAAAAAACAAAAGAAAGTTCAGGGGAAAGACATGAAGCAGTGGAAACAAAGTCCTAAGACCCTGAAGCAGAAGTGAAATAATGTTCTCTGTTCCCTGGGTAAGCCCCGGGGGTGGGGGCAGAAGCAGATTGCTGGGGCGTGTGGTCACTGGAGGACCTTGCACGCAGCTTTGTTACTCTCATGCCATTTCCCTCCGTCTTCTTTCACACCTGAAAGGTGTGCTGGGAACCAGCCCAGGGAGGGGCAGGGGCGGCGGTTCCGCCCTGGTCACGTCCTTGAGAAAGTCAGAAACATCTTTCTTAGCCAACTGTTGGGGTGAGGGGTTCTAATTAATGACACTTTATCACTAAAATGTATTTAGGGGAGTTGGCATTGTTTTGCTGCTGCTTGAAGCAGTCCCTTTCACACCCACGCCACATCTGGGCATCAGACCCTCAGAATTCGCCATTAGGTTTCTTCTCAGCAGGAAGAAAGAGTCAGAAGAGAAGTGAGCAGATTTCTTCCTTCCCAAGCAAGGGCCGAGGAGCTTTGTTCCGCATCCTCAGAGTCAGGGCGAACCCACCAGCGGCCCCATTACTGCCGACGCTAATGTCCCATGAGAAACACAAGGACATAGGGCTGTCAGCACCCAACTGTGGGTACAGGGCTGCCCCGGAGGAGAAAAGCCCCGGAGCAGACAGGCTGCACAGGCTTCCCCTCCCCCCACGCGTGTCCTGTCTGCAGGGAGATGGCCTCCGGCCCCTCGGAGGAAGTGTGGGGGCTGACCAGGTGCTCCCTCTCCCCAGGCAGCGCAGGGCTGAGATGATGGCAGACTTCCAGGTGGGAAGCACAACATCCTGGCGTCTTTGGGGCCGTCCAATATCCAGATGTTTGGCGTCAACAGCCCCCAAACCTGGGTGATTGAATCTGACACTTTTTTTATGGAGTGTAGGCACAGCTGTCCAAAGGAAGCTCGTCTGTATTCACTCCTTCTCTCCCGGCTGGGGAGTGCTCTGAGCTCTGATTCCAGCAACCTTCTGGCGGCTCTTCCTTCTATTCTGACGCTGGGAAAAACCCAAGAGCTC
This sequence comes from Hipposideros armiger, assembly GCF_001890085.2. Taxonomy (NCBI): domain Eukaryota; kingdom Metazoa; phylum Chordata; class Mammalia; order Chiroptera; family Hipposideridae; genus Hipposideros; species Hipposideros armiger. The sequence goes on from NW_017731385.1 coordinate 5,248,009, forward strand.
CCCCGCCCCCATAAGAAGCGGGGAGACTAGGGGACTGGCCTATGTGACAGAGGGGCGGGTTGGGGGTACGGGTGAAATAGCGCTATGGGACAGGGGGTTTCTGCACTGGATGGAGGTTCAAGTGGGCTACAGTGGAGGTCACTCTCCATTCTAGGCTTCTAGAACTCTAAAACAAGCTCAACAGACCTCTTTCCTAGAAGCCAGAAAGAGGCATTTCCTCAGAGGAGGCAAAAGACAGAGGATAAGGGCTAAAAATGGTTTCAAAGGAAACCCTGCTTAGTTTCTTTTCTTCTCCCAAATGCCCAGCATCTCCAGGGACCCCTCTGACCCACTGGATGGACTACCTGCCTTTCCCGGGGCACACCATGCACTCAGCTGCCCCCTTCCCTTCCTGGTCTGCCTGTAAATCTTTGTCACCCTTCCTGGCTCAGCTCCAATGTCCCCTTCTCTGCGGCCTTCCATGAGCACTCCAATAAAGCAATAGTCTCTTCTTCCATAAGCTCGGGAACACAGGATGCACTATCATGGCAGCAGTCGTCACCTGGAATGCCCCCAAAGACAGGGATGGGGACTGTCCATCTCTATAGCATTGTCCCCAGCCCAGAGCCCAGTTCGGTGAACGTTCGTTGAGAGGAAATGAAATGAGAACCTAGTGGAGGGCAAAGGGATGGTCCCACACTCAGGAAGAAGGAGCCCAAAGTAAGACGGGGAGAGAGGTCATCTGATGGCGCTGAGGCCAGAAACTGGGCACCTGCAGTTTGGGGATTCTAGGACCTGAATCCCCTGGGCTTTAAAAAAAAAACCACCACAGAAATCGTCAACCTTAAGAATCAGGAGATTGTACTTAAAGATCCAGATATCCAGTGTCTAATTAAAAAAAAAAAAAAAAACCAGACGAGCCCCCCAAGATAGGCTAGAGCTGGTCGGGGCTGTCCCCTCAGCCAGGCTCAGTCCCACAGCCTTTGCCCTGGGTGGCTTCCTGAGTGTGCCACCCCCTATGCTTGGACATGCTAAGAAAACTGTTATTGCCTCAGGAATGGGCAGGACAGAAAAGAACGTTCCCCAGATCTTCCATGGGAGCTGACCAGGGTTTTCAATCACACCACAGCGTTATTCTTTAGACTCCCCAAAGGAAACACGAGCTCAGAGGGTAATTCAGAGCCATTCCACAGCCCCGGGTGCCTGAGCCTTCGGTTCTCTCAGCAGACCTGACCTGCAGGAGCTCTGCACAGCGTTTCCGTTTCCCCCTGCTTTCTGGAAAACCTGAGTGGGCAGCCCGCCAGATCCTCACGCACAGGTGTGTGTGGAGGCTGTGACTGTCCCCAGCCTCCCCTCCACAGACCAGAGAAGCTCGTCCTTACGTTTCCCCTTCCTGTCGATTTCTGTTCATACAAGTCCATTTCGTGAACTGTAGTTAAAAACCATCAGTAAAAGCAAGAAGCACAGACTGGGGTGGAGAAGCGGGAGGGAGGATACTGGAGGACCTCCAGGAGACTCTGTGTGTGTGTGTGTGTGTGTGTGTGTGTGTGTGTGTGTGTGTGTGTGTGTGTGGGGGGAGAGGGGGTGGGGGAGCAGTGACAATGTGCTCACTATCTTGATTGTGGCAGTGGTTTCATGGAGGCCCGCCCAAGTTTAAGTTATCAAATTATGCCCTTGAAATAGGCACAGCTTGTTAAATGCCAATATACCTCAATGAAGCCGGCTTTTTTTTAAAGCGAGAAGCACCATTTGAATGAGTTAAAAGGTGCGCGGCTACGGCACAGAACCATAAACCTCATTGAGCCCAGCGACTCCTGTCTGGATAATGCATTGGGCCTTTGGGACAGTGGGTCAGTAGTGAAGGGCCCAGGACAGGATTCAGAGGCCCTTGGGCAGGTCCTGTTGCCCTCAGGAAACCATGCCTTTCTCTCACCTGTTCCCCGCCTTGTCCCCCATCTGGGGCTTCCTTCTCCTGTCCTCACAGAAGGCATGTGCTTCTAGTCCCTGGCAGTGTTAACAGCTCTCAGCTGAGGCGGAACCCCCCACTCCCTGGCCCTGCCCCCTGCCAGCAGATACTGAATCTCAGAGGTACCTCTCTGGAAGCGAAAGTCATGGGGGCCACACCCCCACCTCCCTGCACCTGGCCTGTGTGTCTTCTGGGAGAGGCCTGCCAGCGGTGGTGGCCCACTCACCACCACAGCCATTCCCAGGGGCTCTCAGGGCTGTTTTTGTCTTTGCCAAAGCCCACAATGCACAAATCAATAACAAGTGTCTACCAAATAACTTCTCTAAAGAAAAAAAAAACGAGCAGCCGTACACCACAACAAAAGGTTAACTCCGCTGAGCACCCCTTCTCCCCCACCTCCTGCCCACCCCGTCCTTCCAGGCCGGCAGGGCAGGCAGTGGACCAGCCTGGGTGGTCGGTCTGCCAGGCAGGCCTCGCCGTTCCTGTTACTGTGGGCAGCCTGGGGATCCCTGCTCTCCATCTCCCTAATGAACTCTGACTCTCCTGGAAAGCATTTGTTTGCACAAAACCTAAGGAGGGGAGGAGTGGGAGAGTGGAGAAGGCGGCCTCCAGGGAGGCACGGCCAGCGACCTCCAGGCAGGTTTGTCCCTTCTGCAGCCATGAGGCTACAAAGGAGCCTGGTCTGGGCTCAGCTGCAAGGCATGCTGGGACTGCCACTGTGCCAGAGGCCAATAGGAGCTGATCTTGAGCAGGAGACATGCCTTTAGGGGAGGGGACATCAGTCCCGTGCCTGTGTCCCAAGGCACTGAATACCCTTGGCCTTTTTCTGTCCATTCCAATGGTAATCAAGAGGCCTCAGGCTCCTGGGGGGCATGGTAGGATCAGGGGTCAGGCCAGCGCAACTCGGGACTTCAAGGGGCCAGTGCCCTAACCAAAGAGAGCAGGCAGGGGGTGCAGCCCTTGGGGCCTTGAAAGAAGGGGATGACCAGGGCATGGCAGAACCTGGCCACGATGCCACGTTCAGCCCAGGAAATCTGGGACCAGGTGATAATCCTTTGGTCCTGCTCTCACTCTCAGGCCATCTGTCCCATCCCTGCACCCCAGGCACTCGTCATATAAGCAGGTGCATCGCTCCCAGCCTGCCCTGCACCCCCTTCCATGTTTGAAAACTAGAAATCATACTTTTAAATAATTCATGGATTATAAGGAATCATAATGGAATTCTCGTTTTTCAAAAAATGAAAAGAAAATTACTACCGATCCAAAAATATGGAATACAGCCAAGGTAACATTTAAAGAAAAACTTAACATTTTGAATATATTTAATAGAAAATAAGTAATATCGAACAAAATGAGCTTAACATAAATAAAGGGGTAGAATTAATGATACAAATGGAAATCAGGACAGTGGGAATGTAGATAATAGAGATGACTCATAAAACCAAAGGTTCATTGAAAAAACTAATAAGATATTTTTTAAAAATTCTTCAACTGGTCTAATCAATTGAAGATAAGGTATAAAAAATCTAGCAATTAAAAAGAGAAATAACTACAGATACAGAAGAATTTTTTTAATCAAGGTGTCATTTACTCAAGAAAGATATTAACAACTGTGTATTAAAACTTTTGAAAAAATAAGAAAAATAGGAAATATAAATTGCCAAAATTCACACATGTGATGGAAAATTTGAATAAACCAGTAACAATTAAGAAAAACAAGCAACAATCTACAAAGTCTCACTGATGTTTTTAGGTGCATTTTTAGGTACAACTTCACAAAAAACAGATAATCTCTATTTTTATAAATTATTCCACAAAATAAGAACAAAGTAATGTTAGTTTATTTTGAGGCAAATATAATCTGGGTTAAAATAAAAACAATAGTCTCCATAAGAAAAGAAAATTATAAGTCAATCTCATGTAGAGATATAATTGTAAAAACCCCAGAGGGAATACTAGCAATTCTAACCCAGTAGTGTACTAAAATAGTAATTTTTCGGGACCAAGTCAGGTTTTAACACTAAGAATGCAAAGATGGCTCTGCCCTTAGAATAAATGTAGATATAATGCATCTTATTAATATGTTAAAGGAGAAAAATGATAAAGACTTCTCAAAAGATACAGAAAAAGCATTCAATAGTTTAAAGCCTATTCACAAGAAAACTAATAGCACCTAAACATAGAATGAACTGTCCTTAAAATAATAACAATTGGTAGTTATCAAAAACCCACTGCAGACAGCATATCTAATAGTGAAATAATATTTAACATGTAGTGAAAAAGTGCCTATTACCACCACTACTATTTAGCATAGTACCAAAGTTCCTAAATGATGCTAAGCTGAAAATTAGAATTAGAAAAATAGATAAAATTATTGATGATACGATCATCTACATAAAAAAAAAACCAAGAAAAGAAAATCAATGAATAAACTAATAGAATTAGTAAGACAGTGAAGAAAGGTATATAGGTACAAAATACAGTTATAAAAATCAAATGCTGCTTTAAATGTGCACCAGGTAACTAAAAATGTAGTATTTAAATTTTCACAATTGCAAATCATAGGCATATAACATCCATAATTCAAGCCCCCAAAATACGCAAACTTTATGGAGATCGTTACAAAACACTGAAAGACGTAGAAGAGAAAAGCAAAGAATTAGGCATTCACTGCTCATACCTAGAAAGACTCCATATTGTAGAGATCCAGTCAGTCCCCGCTCCAAACATGGGCATGAAGTCCAATTCCAGTTTAAACTCTGTGGATCTTTGATTCACCTGGGGAAACAGATTCTTAAATTCATATGAAACAACAAAGCCATTTGAATCGCTAAATCAATTGTGAACACTATCACCACCCGACATAAGCCAGATTCCTGGAAATCACATCGTGCTTGGGCGGACGCTGATAGGCAGCAAGGGGACATAGTGGCCCACTCAGAAACAGGCTTGGGCATGTCTCAGAATGCTGTGTTTGATGGGGACAGCGTCATGGTGACTGGGGAACAGGCTGTCAGACCCAAAATTACAAATTCCAGATGAATGCCGTGGAGGAAAGCAAGAGGGGAAGCAACTGGCAGAAGGTGTGGGAACAAGGCAGCTTTGCTTCGTTGTGGGTTTTTTTGGGGGGTGGGGGGTTGCGGAGAGACCTGAGTGCAAAAAAGCCGATGGGAAGGACCCAGGCGAGAGGCAGAGGGTAAGCTTGCTGGACGGAATAGACAACTGCCCTTTCTGGGGAAGTTTCTAGAGAACTTGGGAGGGGGTGGGAGACTGGGCAGGTTTGCATATCTGGCCCGGGAAGCAGGGGGTTTCCATCTCCTGGTTCCCCTCTGTTCTCCATGGGTTTCCGCAATGTACTGGGCCTCTACATTTTAGGACAAGGATGGGTAGAAATCAGATGCCATGGGAGCCGTCACGTGTGTGACGGTCAAACTCAGGGAACTGACCAACTGCTGCCACTCAAGAACAAGAACTGGGGGAGCAATCAGCTCTAAAATAAGGAAGGAATCACTAGGGGTCCAGCCAATGTCTACCCAGTTAGTATGTCGGTGTGTGCAAAGCAGCCTCCCTCTCCTGTCGTCAAGTGTGAACGTGTTCAGTGAGGGGCAAGGCTGGACATAATGCAGGGTGGAACCTGCACAAACGTGATTCTGCCGAAGGGTTACCGTCTTAAACCAGCGCTGCTTGTCTCTTCACTGGTCCTGAATTTCATGCTCTAAAACCAAACAAACTGTGTGAAAGGTACCGAGAAGACACCTGGGCCTCGAGCCTAAAGAAGAGTCAAGCACCCTGGGTAGAGGTCCTGGGACTGGACCACAGAGGCAGGGCACAGGTGGGGGGCAGGGGAGATTGGGGGCAGCTGTGTGACCCAGTATAGCCACTGAGAATGGAGCCAAGCAGTGGAGAGAAAGCAAAGCCAAGTCTTAGAACAAGCCCCTGGTGTCAGAAGGCAGCCTGACCCCTTTAGGGACCGTACTTGAAGGGTGGGCAGAGGCAGGCAGGCAGGACAGAAACATGGTGGCAGGAAGCAAGGAGGCGGCTCTGGGCTTCGGGGCATGTGGGGGCGTGGGCCTGGGCTCCCCGCCATCCATCTGGCCACAGGCAGGCCTGGGTGGGCCAAGAGAGAAGCACACCCTAGAGGGGGCCTGCAGTGCCAGCGGACTGACCATTAGGGACACAAATCCATCTGTGGACAAAAATCTGGGGCTTCTGGGGCAAAACACAAAGGAGCCAGTGGCTGTCCGGGGTCCAGGAACAACAGCTATAAAACTCAAGGCTCTGGTGGGACTCCGAGATAATTTGGCAATGCCATCGGTGGCCCCGTGGAGGCGGGAGTGGGGTGAGGTTTGTGTGTTGCTGGAACCCTCAGATGAAGTTCCCAAACCAAGACTCTGGGGCCTACGGAGGCTGTAATTGCTACCCAAGAGGCTGAGTGTTTTCTGTTCTGTTCGTGCATTTCAGCCATTGTATCTGGGCTCTGCTGGCTGCTGGAAAGTTTCAGAAGAGTCTCACCAGGCAAAAGACCCCTCCCTGGTCTTTGCAGCCAAATTGCTTCTGAACTATAGGAGGGGCGTTGGTGCCTGGAATGACCTTTATTTTCTTTAACCAGAACCCCAGATCCATGTCAATGGTGTTTGTTGTCATCTTTATAATTATCATTATTGGCAGATGTGAAATGTTTCCCGCAGGCAAGTAGGAAAAAAGTTTCCCCTGGACAAATGTGTGTGTGAGTGTGTGTGTCCCACCACCCCTGGTGTGGTGTTGGTGTCTATAGGTTCGTCCCTGTCCACAGCCTGACATCTAATAACCCATCCTGAGCCCTCTGTGCTTTCAGGCGCCTGGGCCTCTTGGGCACCCACCCCCTGGGGCACAGGGGGTGTAAGCGCCGTTGGGCCATTCAGCCAGAAACCTGGGAGCTGCGGTTCTGACAGGGCTCCAAGGTGTCCCGGTCACTGTGGACAGAGATTAGACTCCAGGCTCCTTCCCTAAGACACACAATCTGGCGGGCTTATTTTCAGCCAGACAATTGACCACTGTCCTAGCCTGGTGGGCCGCTCGGCCGCCTGCCCAGGCCAATGCCAGACGTAGAGCAGGAGGTCCAGGAGCCCTCCCCAGCACCACCGTTTCCTGGGCCCCATCAGGGAGGGTGGCCTGGGCCTTCAGAGATGACCTGGCGTGACTGGCTCCTCTGCCCAGGGCTTGGTTCCACCACACATCAAAGGCGGCCAGGTTAGAGCCACTTGCCTTAGTCACAGGCACCCGTTAAACAGTCTCAAGTGGCCTCAGATGTCCCCTTCTGCCTGTGCTTGTTTTTGTGTTTACCCCACAAATAAGTTACAGCATTGCCCACGATGCTGAAAAAGACAGAGCAAGCCACAGCATGGCATTGACAACAAACAAGTAGGAAACAAAATGAAGAAGAAGAAAAAATCTCATCTTTGAAGCCAGTGCCATGTATGTAGAGAGCTACCAGATCCATAGGGCCACTCCCTGGTCAGTAGGCTTTCAAAAGACATGAGGTGTCCTCACAGCCACTGCAGTGGGCCCGGGCAGCGAGCCATGCCACCTTCCTTGGTGTGACACTCATCATGCTGAGGGCCAGTGGCCACTTGGTCTGAGATTGGCAGCAATAGAGCAAATACACTTCAGTGGCCCAGGAGGCTCTCTGAGCTTCACTCGTCTCCGCAAACATGACAGGAGCACAGGACAGGACGGTGGGATGAAATTTTGGCTCTGGGGTTAGAGGGTGCCATTCCCAGCACGGCCTGCAATGCTACAGAGGTAGATGTGACACGGGCACCATTACAATGGCCTTAGCATCGAATCCTGGGGACGGTCAGCTGGGGATGCCTGTCGAGTGTGGCTCTCTGTCCACAGTGGGGGAAGCTCCCTGTCACGTCCAGGAAGCCGAGCCCCTTGGGGTCCTGACCACTGTCTGTTCTCACTGCATAGAAGACCTATTATGTCATTAAGGAGTCCCCATCCCGGGGTGTCGTTAAGCTTTTCAGGCCCATTTCTCCCAAGCTCTCCCTTAAGCGGTGCTTAACCATAGCCATCGCCAGGCGAGTTAACAGGTAAGCAAGGATCTGTGAGCTCGAAGCTTCCGTGGCCCTAATGGCAGGGGACTTGTTTGTCCACTCCGGTCACCAGGGTCTGATGGCACCCAGAGGTCTGCGTCTGCCACATTGGGTGTTTCTTAAGGACATCAGTTCAATCTGCAGCTATTTGGAAGCAGAGGGAGCTTATGAATAAAGACATTATACTTATTTATAGGGGAAGTAAACAACCTGGCAAGTGTAGTCCGAGTGTCTACCCTCAGACTCTGGATGAACTGGGGCTATCAGGCCCAGGGAATTATTTCCCATCGCCGATTTAAGCTCCGGTCCAACCAAGCAGGAACGCTGAGATGGTTAAACACGGAAGTGCAGGTGCAGGGGAGCTCATTTCTCCCCGGGCCAGGTATTAGATGTTCACTTCCCGGTCCTTGGGGACCTGGTAACCAGCTTTGGGGCATTTCCTGCCCTTTTAATTGGAGGGTTCTTGAAGCAGATGTCCAATGTGAGGGACATGTGGGTGACAGCTCTGGACCCTCTGGCCACTGAAAAAATGCAAGAGGCCTGAGTGGGAGAGAGTTGCACCAGAGCCAACCCACTGGGCCTCAAATCTACTCACACCGGCACCTTCCTTATTTACAACCTTTTGGCACAATGTGAAGAAATGTAAAATGTTATTAAGTGTGTTGTTTGCGAGCCAGATTCCAACAATGCTGAGGAAAGCTTTTCTGAAGAAAGCTTTGCTCAGTCTGTTTTTTCGTTTTGTTTTGTTGAAACCTCAACATTCTTTTTTTTAACTTCACTTTCAAAGCCTAAAGCTCCTTTCGTCCCCCCAACGCCCCATTCCCAGCGCTCCCTGCCACAGCCAACACACGTTACACTTGCTCACCTTGGAAAATTCTGGAAAACATACATCCCAAAACTTGTTTCCAAATAACTGGCAGTGAGGCTGTGGATAAAAGAGCTTTTGTTTACTATTATTATTATTATTATTATTATTTTAATTAGTTTCAGGTGTACAAAACAATGTAATAGTTAGACATTTCACTCCTCACAAAGTGATAACTCCCCCTCCCCCAATCTATCACCCCTCCGACATCCTATATAGCTGTTACAATTCCATTGACTCTCTTCCCTACGCTGTACTCCATATCCCGTGACTATATATATATATATATATATATATATATATATATATATATATATATATATTAAAAAAATAGTTGACATGCAATATTATTAAGCTTCACAAAATAGCTTTTATAGTTTAGCTTGATATTTGGTAGTGTTTGGTCTTTCTGTAGGAACTGGAGGAGGGCAGAAATAATAAATATAAGAGCAGGAATCAGTGAAATATAGAACAGGAAAACAAGAAATGAAGTTGATGAAAGCAAATAATGGTTCTTTGAAACAGTCAATAAAATTGATTAACCTTTAGCCAGATGGACCAAAAGAAAGATGGAAGAAACAAAGTACCAGCATCAGCTGGGGAAAGGAGGCTTTTAAAGACATCAGAAGGATAACAAAGGGATAGTATGCACAACTCTATGTACATAAATTCAAGGACCTAGATGAAATGGACCAATTTGTGAAAAGCCACAAATAACCAAAATTAAATCAAGAAGAAATGGTGTATATACACACACACACACACACACACACACACACACACAAACACAACGAAATTGAATTTGCAGTTTAAAAACTTTCAAAAAAGCAAACTCCAGGCCTAAATGGTTTCACTGGTGAATTTGGCCAAACATTTAAAGGAGAAATAGCAACAATTCTTCACCATCTCTTTCAGAAAATAAAAAGGAGCAAAACCTTTATAATTCATTTTAGGCCAGTATTACTCTCATAGTAAAATCAGACAGACAAGTACAAGAAAAGAAAACTACAAACCGATAGCCCATGAATATAGACCCCAAATCCTCATTAAAATATTAGCAAATTGAACCTAGGAATATTAAAAAAAGAATAAGGGCCGGCCGAGTGGCGCGATGGTTGAGAACTGGCTTGGGACGCCAGAGAGCCCCGGTTCGGATCCCACATATGGGGGCCAGGGACACTGCCCTCCACAGCTAAGATGCTAAACAACAGCTCAACCTGGAGCTGGGCTGCTGTGAGTCGCCAGCGACGGTGTAGGCTGCAAGCAGCCCCTGTGGCAGTGGGTTACCATGGGCTACCGTGTGTGGCCAGCAGCCAGCATGAGCGGCCAGCAGCCGCAGTGAGCGGCCATCCAGAAGCCGGCGACTGATCTGTCTCGCCCGGGAAGAGTGCAATGATGGTGCCAACTTGGGCCAGTGAAGCAACGTCCTCCACAACTAGACAGAAGAACAAAACGACAGCAACTTGTCTGTTCCCCTTCCCCAATTTCCCAGCGCTGTTCCTATACCCCCAATTCCCCAATAAAAAAATTTAAAAAAACTTTAAAAAAAGAAAAAGAATAATATATTATAATCAAGCAGGGTTTATCCTGAGATAAAGATGGCTCACGGCTTAAAAAGTAATGAATGAAATTCACCAAATTAACACATGCTATTAGTCAGAATTCTTCAGAGAAACAGAACCAATAGGACACACACACACACACACACACACACACACACACACACTCATAACATAATGAGGAACTATTCATGATAATTACAGTCCTCGTTTGTATTCATAACTCCCTCTTCCACTGCCCATTCCATAGTCCCTTTGTCTTCAGCCAATCACGACCTCCGCTGGCCATGGTGTCATATTTACCTGGGGGGTCTGGGCCATTAGTAATCCTGCCTGGACTGGGTTATAATTTTCCATGGATCTTAATTAATCACAGGGCAGAATCACACTAAGAGACATGGTAGGGGATGTCCTGTATTCCAGACATACTCTTCCTCACCTCCACTGTGAAACAGCAGTCCAGTGTCCCCTGGTAACCAGGATCAATCACCCCAACCAGCACAGTAAATCCCTGCTTTGCCTGTTGATTCAGAGACATGAGGGGACCAAGATGGTTGGGGTAAGTCTTGACTTCCAGTCCAGTGGGATCATTATGGTATCTCCTTGGGAAAGGGCTCTTCCCTCTAGAACTAAGACCTCTCGGCAAAGCAAAATATAAGATCGTGGGGACAGGAAGCAAAAATTTTGCTACTGGATCACTAGGGGTAAAAGGGAGTGGTGCTGCTTTCGTTTCTACCCCTTGATTCCTGGACCCATGACCACAAGTTGGGTGCTGATCCAGAGACTTCTGAAGAACCTAGCTGGCCCTGGCTGATTCGGTACGGGGGGGACGCGGTAAGACCAGTGAATTCCAGCATGGGCCCCTTGTCGCATTTCACCTGCTGTGACGCGAGTCCTGTGTTTGGAGGCAACTCTGTGTGGAATCCCATGCCGACAATGAATCAGATGTTCTGTCCACAGATGGCAGTTTTGGCAGAAGCATTGTGTGCAAGAAAAGCCAATCTGTATGCCCCCCCCTTTAAGATGGAAGTGGTGCAATGTAATTAACCTGCCACTGGGCAGCTGACGGATCACCCCAGGAACTGGCATCATAGTGGGGACTCAGTATCAGTCTCTGCTGCTGGCAGATTGTGCACTCGGCTTTAATGAGCGGAAGTCACGTTGCTGAGCCCATGCATAATCTCCATCCCCACCACCATGATGTTAAAAAAAGAAACAACAGGTCAAAATGGAGTCACTTTAGCTAAGCCACATCACCAAACCAAAACTTAATACCTAACTGAATTGCAATTTCAGCCTCTCCCAGGAGTGGAATTTTAAACCAATCGGTCTGGAATTTTTCTGATCAACACTAGCGAGTTAATCTGCCTGATAAAACACACCCCTCCCACCCCCCACCTTCCCCTAAGTGAAGGTGTCTTTGCCTGAAATAATCCACTCTTTTAACATCTTAGTTCCACCCTCTTTCTGCCTATAAAACTTTGCATTTTGTACAACCCATTGGAGCTCCCTTCTCATTGTTAAATGGGTGTTGCCTGATCCATGAATAAAGCAATTAGATCTTCTAGTTCATTTGGATAACTTTCATTCTTTAATAACGGCCACTTTGTTCATGGGCCCATTGGCTGGGGAAGAGGCCTACTGGTATCCACAGAGGAGGTCCTCTGACCCACTTGGCTATTAAAACTCTCCTTTGCTCAGGTCACCCTTTGGTGGGCATTCACATGAGACAAAATACCTTCACATTTTTTTTTTTTTACCTACTCAGAGACGTCTATCCACATAATTCTTACCCAGGCTTCCTTATCGCCAATTTTCCCATCGTGTCCCTTCCAAGTTCCACTGGCCACACATTGGTACATAATCGTGTGCCCGTCTCTGATTCCGAGCGCACGGTTTGAGGTCAGCCCACTGGGAGGACACCCCTTCCCGGCTGTCTTCCAGGATATTCCAGGAGGCACAGTGCGAAGCTGCCCACCTCTAAGTGATGCCTGCATATCACGCAGAACCACCTGTGAACCAGGCCTGAGCTTTCTCTTCCTCTGTCAGCTGATTGTAGGGAAGTCCCCATAAGGCCACAGGTGCCAGCTGACAGACATAAGGTAGTGCAGCATGAGTGGGGAGCACGGGCATGTTAACAAAAATTCCAGAAGAAATTATTCACATGTAATTTGCAAATCAGAGGACGGAGCCCTTGGTGTGAACCGAAGACACGTTGCAAGGGGAGGGTGTCAGGGGAGGCCAGGGTTTTAAAGGTGTAAGTCGCAAGGAGCTGATCTTTACAGAGAAGAGTTGCTAGGGAAACAGGTTATAAACTGATATTCACAGGGTTTTTTTTTAAATTTTATTTTTATTATTAGTTTCAGGAGTACAGAACAATGCACTAGTTATCCTTTTTACCCTTGCATGCTGAGCAGCAAAGAGACATTTACTTTCTGGTGGGTGGGAGTCACTGAGCTTTCAGTGGGTGACATATGGCTAAGCTCTTATCAACGTCCTTGTTTTGGGTCAGGCTCACAGAACACAGGCTTTCGGCCAAGCAGTTCCAGCACAGGGGGTGCTGCTTATCAACCACACGGGTGAGAGGGGGGATGATTTATTAAGCAGCACAGCCAGGGCAGGGAGGCCATTCATCCTGCAGGCAGTTTCGGAGCTCAGAATAGCGAAGTTGTGCCTTGTAAGCAGCTGTAGTGTTTAAAGCACAAAATGTCCAAATGTTGGGCCACAAATTACGATATTGAAGTTCTTAGAAGTCCTCAGGCACTTGGGCCTCTTCTTCTGTAATTCACTTGTGCCTTCAGGGCATGCTCTGAGCTGATCACTCCCCATTTGCTGACAGACTGTTGCTATCACACCCAAGTTAACAGCTGGGAGTGTCTGATGACACCCAGCCCAGGATGGACAGCTCAGGTTGCGTGGTAACTTGTAGCACAGAGGTTCCACAAAAACCCAGTAGCAGACCAAGAGCTGCTTCTCCAAAGGAGAGTGATGCTCTGCAGCCAATGGCAGGGCTTTGCTTCAAAGCTGAGTCCATAAGAAAAAATTGATAAATTGGACCCAATCAAAATGAAAATCTTTCACTCTGCAAAGGATGCTGTTAAAAGAATAAAAAGACAAGCTATACACTAAGAAAAAGTATTTGGAAATCACATATCAAGGGACTTGTATCTAGAATGTATAAGAATTCTGAACAATAACAAAACAATAGTAATAAAATGAGCAAACATTTGAACAGACACGTCACCAAAGGAGCTAGATACATAGAGAGCAAATAAACACATCGACAGACGCTCGATATCATTAACTATCAGGGAAATGCTCATTAAAACCTCAATGATGTAACACCATGCACCTCTTAGAAAATATAAACATAAATTTTATATAAGGAAAAACATAAACAAACAAAACCCCAAAATGTGAACATTACCGGTGTTGACAAGGATCGAAAGCAACGAGAACTCTCATTCCCACGTCGTTGGCGGGAGCGCAGAACGGTGCAGCCATTCTGCAAAATAGATCAGCAGTTTGTTAGACCAAACTATTGGAACACATGGCAACGTGTGTATCTCCAAGGCATTATGGTCAGTGGAAGGAGCCACTCTCAAAAAGTCCCTACTGTGTGATTCCATTTATATGACATTCTGGAAAATGCAAATCTGTACTGCTAGAGAACAGATAAGGGGTTACGGTAGGGCAGAAGAAGGATTTGATTACAAAGGAGCAACACAAAGGATGTCTTTGGGGTGTTGAAATTGTTCTGTATCCCATCTGTGATGGTGGTTGTAAGAATCTCTGTATATGTAGAAAGTCACAGAACTTACCACAAAGAAACATTGATTTTTATTATATATAAATAAAAGCATAACAATGTATGTTTCAAATTATTATAAGTTACATCTAAGAGAGATAGATGATAGGTAATGATAGATGATAGCTAGATAGATAGATAAATAGACAGATAGATAAAATAGATAGTTTTAAATCTCTAAAAGTCATTATGTAATATGGAACTTTTACCAACAGGCTAGACATTTTTTAAACTCGGGGGAAAAAAATCATTTTAGAATGTTTAATTATACATTATTGATGAACACAGTCTGTAAGTTTTACAAAATTTTTTTGTGGGCACTGGATTCCTAAAATTACAGTTGTCCCATTTCTTGGGTATAATTAGAAGTGGAATAGCATTTTACATTGTTTAAAAAGAGGGAGTCGGGGCAGAAATGTCAGGGCTTTTCTGTCTGGCTTAAATAATAGGTCAAACTGCACAGAAATCTCTCTGGTTTTGGAAACTGGCATTTGGGCCCAGATTGTTCAATTATCTGGACCATCAGTCTCAAGGCTGAGCTTTCCACAGGGATGCTTTTCTAGGCCAGGAAAACCTTCGCTGACGTCAGGAGGCTAACACTGGAGAGGAAGGAGGGGAGGGATCCTCCCAGAGTCCCTGGCTGACTCGAAGGAAGTATTTGACCTGTACCGTTCAGGATAAGCATTTTTACCTTTTCAGATTAGTTCACTAGGATAAGGCATGTGAGAGCGCAGTCAAAAATCCTGGTGCCTATTTGGAAGGGGCCCAGGATTGTGGAGCTGGAAAGCTTCTTTCGGTCTTGTCCCCTTGCCAACTGTCCATCTCCTTCTCAACAGAGCCCACAGTAAGACCCCTCCCAGACCGGGTAGCCCTGAGGGGAAACACCCCACCCACGCCAGCGCTTCACAGGCAAACCCACTTGTGTTGGGAAGTGCTGCTCAACACAGGACCCCAGTTTTTCAAAGAGGCCCCATATTTCTTAGGAGTGGATACGAGTCTTATCTTCACAGAGCCTTCACCAGTGAGCTGGAGATGACTTGCCAATGTTTTGCTTTGTCACACTTGTGGGGTGATTTACAACTTGAACATGGGCTAGCTTCTCGCAGCAGCCCACATGGACGGATAGGAAGGGCCCTAGAAAACCCCCACTGTCCAAAATATTTCCTCCATTGGCCTCCAAAGGTGCCCCCAATGCCTACAGTGTTTACCCTTGGGACGGAGTTATTAAAATGCAAATGTCAACCACGATGGAGTAATCCATTAAGTCATCACCCCGAAAGTGGTTGGCTATTCTGCCTGGGAGCAGAGCTCTGGAGAGCGGGAACTGAGAAGTGTTGACGTGACGGAAGAAAGCTCTGGGATCTAGGGCTGTGGGCTATTCCTGGTGAGGAGGCCACATGGCTGTGCTGGGGGCCTGAGACGGGGAGCAACAGGGGGCAGTTGAGGGCACACCCCACATTTTACCGCGTTCATCGTTCCTCTTACAAACATGAGCCTCCTCCCCCAAAGCACCTTTCCGTGAGTCGCTTGCACAGAGTGAGTTCAGAAAACCAGTATGGTTCCTGGCAGCTAACAGATCAGCCCAGACCACACTGTGCCAGATCAAAATATTAGAAACAGACATCAATTAATAAACTGCGGGTTTAGGTTTTTGCATTAATGAAAAGCACATGGACCAGTGTGTTTGGTGGAAGGATGTATGAGGAAGGAATTGTGGTGGCAAATCAACACCCTTTATCTAAATATCAGGGGAATGTCTCAGTGGGTACTTATCCCAGAAATGCTTTAAGGACTGGGAAGCAGAGTGTTTCGGGGAGCTGAAAGGGAGAGGGCATTCCAGTACAGAAATGGCTTTGGGCAGAGGATGGAACAGGCGCAGAATGTGAAAAGATGAAGGGCTTGAATGCGGAAGTACCAGGCAGGTAGAGGCAAGATGGTGGGATGGAGGACAAACCTGGGAAAGGATGCAGCCCAGCGTGGAATGGGCACTTGTCTTGTCCCCTTGATGTCCACTTGACTTGGGGTGCCCATCTCAGGTCTGCAGCAACCTGAGGGGCATGACGTCTTGGAGGGACTGTCTGGCAGACACAGCTGTCCTAGATCCTGGGATCCCAGGCACCCTGGACTGAGAAGTGGACAGGCTTGGCGACAGAGGGTTTGTGCTCAAAACACCCAAAATTCACTTAACACCTAGTCCACCCATCAACAGCATCCTCCCACCTGCCCCCACCAACCCTATGGAGCCTTGACCTGGCCTCCCATCCTCTCTCGGGCACATGGCTTCTCTTTTCTTTCCAGCTTATCTCTGGGGACCATTTAAAAAGGCATTTTATTACGGAAATTTTCAAGTAGACTCAGAAGTAGATGAGTGCACCCACATATGCCAATCATTAGCTTCAACAAGTATTAAGTCATGGAGATGCTGATTGCATCTACAGGCCAAATCTCCTCCCACCGCCCCACACACACTGGAGTGTTTCAAAGCAAATCGCACACATGTCATGCTGTCTGTAAATAACAATATACACATATCCAAAAAGTTAAAGACTCATTTAAAAGATAATAAGCACACTATCATTACCACATTTATGTTTTTTTTATATATGGAATTTCTCCTGAATATGAGTGCTAGATATAGGTAGGTTGACAGCAAAATGATTGGCAGGGGACAAGCTGGTGCCTTGTGGGCCAGGGATGGGGGCTATCCTAGAAATTGACAACTTAGCCAGAACCCACAGCTCTAATCTTCAAGTCCCCTTACTTGGTCCACTCTCTTTGCTTTTCCGCTCTGCTTGAAGTCAAGAATAGAAAAAACCTACCTGTGCTTGGTAACTGCCCGCCTTTCTTACTTCGTGGCTGTCTGGTCTGGGGTCAAGACAGAGAGCAACAATTTTCTCATCAATGAAATGGGATAAGAGCACGACACTCAGGGCAGTGGAGATCGTTGAGAGCAGTGATGGCTGGGTTGGAGTCAAGGGATACTTTCCGGATTTTACCACCAGGACTGAAGGGATTTGGCTGGCCAGAGGCATCCTGGCTGGCCCGTGTGCACACTGCCCACCCCTCGCTCTGCCGGGAAGATAGGGCTCAAGGGCCAAGCACAGTCCTCACCACACGACTTCTCATTTTGGTGGAAATGTCCCCATTGCTTCTGATTCTACTTATTAACTTGCTCCACTTACTTGCTCCTCTTCAGATCAAGATGGAATTCGAAAGAGGCAAGGAAAATGGATTTATAGCAAATTAAGTCCATCAGGGATGGCTGAAAACCCAACTTCTTCTTCATTTTGGGGGCTTAAGTGGTTCCCAAACTTATCTTTGTGGACAAAACGTCTTAGAAGCAACCTTGAACTCCCTTTATAATTAATGTAAAACTGCAGGGTTTCCATCAACGGAAAAGTGAATTCCAGCACAAGGCTGGTAATACAGATAATTTGACTTTGTAATGACATAAACTATATAATCAGATGGTCCTGGGTAAACCTGGGCAGCCAGACCCTGGGAAATGTCCTGATTTCTGACTGTGGTCTTTTGGGGATCGTCTCCTGGGACCACTGAGGCAAGACAAAGAGCCTCGTGACTGCCCATGACCCAGGTCACGGATGGACCCCCTCTGTGTCCTGGCCAGGAGCACAGCAGAGGGAGTGAGTGCAGGAGGTGGCTAGGGTAATGTGTGACATGTGTGTGGACACCAGAGCCATGGGACTTCAGACGGAGCTGGGAGCCAGCAAGCAATGATGCCAAGGTGAGGCTGAGCAGGTGAGGGGCGTACTTGCTGGTTGGCTGGAAGGGTGACCATTGGATAAGGGGCCCCTCGCACAGCCACAGGAACTTGTGATGTGGCAAGACTGAGCGAAGTGCTTTGAGAGCCATGCGTGAACAGTTATATAAAAATCAGAGGTCCACGTCATGGTTCAAAGGCTCTCTAGACCCCTCAGAACAAGGAGAACCCCATGTGAGTGTGCAGAGCAGGACCTGCCCCTGGAGCCCATGAGAGAAAGGTTTTCCTCCTCCCCGCGGAGGGAACCTGTGCATGTGTTGGGAGAGCACAGAAACAGGTCCCCCCATTTCCCGGGACCCCTCCTTAGAGTGCACTTGGCTTCTTCCTGGGGAGCCCTTGTTGGGGAGGTTAGCTCAGCCTTTGGGAACAAGTACAAGCAATGCCATGCCTCTGGTTGGGAGGAGGGGCGTGAGCCAGCAAACCCCTCCCGGGTGCTCTGAGCACAGGCACTCGACGACAGGTGCCCACCCGCCCACCCCAATGCTGGATGGTTAGCCAGGTTGCTGCCCCAGGCACTGGGAAGAGGCCACAGCCACGCCAGCTGTCTCAGCATGTGCATGGCACCTTGCCACCTTCCCACTTGCCTGTCCTGTACCTGCGTTGCCCTGTCTGTGCCCATCGGTCCTCCCCTCTGGCCGTGTCCCCACCACCCTGGGCATCCCCATCTCCCTCTGGCATGGGCCCACCTGTGCAGCCCACACCCTCAGGGGCCTGTGGTCGGCCTCTGGAGTGGCAGTAGGAAGCAGGCATGGCCCACAGCTGAGCCCTAACTGTTTGGGAGTGCCACCGAGGAACATTGGGAAGGGGGAGGGTGGGTGTGTGGGATGTTTTCCTCCTTGGGCAATGCAGCCACCCTGGACAAGAGCCCACAGACCTCAAGTCCCAGGCTGATTCGGACACAGCTCCACTCACGGGCTTCCTGTCTGAGGCCCCGGGTGATTTAGGACAGGACATTGACCCGGGGTGATGGTGCAGAGCCAGGATAGCCCCAGAGGCCAGGAAAAGGACCATCCAGGTGCTGCCATCCTGGGGAGACGCTGAGCACCCGCAGGGATGCGGGTCAGGAGGGAGTCAGGCCGGCTGTTGGCCGGGCTGCCCATGGCACACACAGGGGGTGCCAAGTGGTTGGTTTGATGGGAAAGGAACAGTGGCGAGTAAAGGATGAAGGGACAGGGAGCAGGGAGCTGCCGATATACAGGTCACTGAAGACCAGCTCCACCAGTCACACAGGGCACAGAGGCGCATGCCCTCAAGAGACCATCCATCCCCACCTGGCTTCTTTCCCAGGTGGCACCAGCCCCAAGAAGCACAGGAAACTGGTGCCAAGCTCCGATAGTCCTCACACTTGTGGGATGTTTTTTAAGGGCGATCTACAAGGGCGCTGACCTTTTTTCAGGGCTTCTCATTGATGCCCGACCCGTAGGGTGTAACGCTGTCAATGAACAGAAAATAGACCCAGGCTGGATTCTCTGAGAGGTAGAGGACGTTTTTCTATGATTTTTGGAAATCTGTAAGAATGTCTTTCGCTTGTTTCAGAACATACTGGTTTGAGTGGGTCTTTTCTTATGGATATTCTTATCAAGCAATTGGCTTCTGATAACCTTTCCTTCACCTTCAGCGCTCCCCTGCTTCCTCTTCCCTCTCGCTCCCCGATCTCTCCCTCGCTCTCTTCTTCTCTCTCTCTCTCTCTCTTTCCCCCCTCCCAGGTTTCCTTGCATAAAGTCACCCAAAGATAATTCCTAAAACAGAAAGCAAACAGAATTCTAGAACTTTATGGTGAGACGTTTCTAAACTGTCATGAAGTCACATGCCTTTATTTAAAGGAAGGAAATTCAGGCCCAAATCCTGAATACAGGACAAATAAACAGGGCCTTGTCTCAGCTAGCCACACTCCAGAAACCAGCACACAAGCCACATGCCAAGTCAGACATCAGCATTGTCTTCAAAGATGTTATCAGCTGATGACACATGGCAGCCAGTGAAGCGTGGTGTGCAGTATTTGAGACAGAGACAGGAAACAACACGAATTCCAACAAGCCTTGAATGACTGTTGTTTGATGAGGGAATTTGCAAGGTAAAACTATCAAAGCCAAAGCCTTGAAAAGCATAATGTTCCGGATGAAAGGCTCGTAAGTAGCAAAGGAATGTGCTCTAATAACGAGGGGGGAACTATTGCGACACAGTAAAGTGTCAATGTTTGTTGAACAAATGAGCAGAAGGCAAGAAAGAGTGAGTGATGGTTTCCAACGAATGATGATGGTGAAGCGTATCTCAACCAAATGGTTAGCTCCTGACACACATGACCATTCCTTCACCATGTGCCCAGGTGACCCCAAAAGAAAAACTCCATTTTCCTTTTCTCACAAGTTGCTGGAGGATATGTGTCATGAGAATGAGAGTAAGACAAGTAAGAGGAAGGTGTGGCTTCCAGGAAATAAGATCCAGTGAGGAAAAAGGTAAAGGGAATTTGTGGGATAATGGTGAAGGGAGATCTGAGACCAAGGGCTGTGCAGCAGGCCTGGAGAGCTATGTGTGAAAATCACCGTATTTCCCCATGTATAAGACACACCTTAATTTGGGGGCCCAAAATTTGAAAAAAAAATGTATTACATAAAGTTATTGAACTCAAGTTTTATTCATCATAAAGTTCATACAACTCCTCATCGCTGTCAAAACTCCCAACGATTAGCTTGTCCTCATCTGTGTCTGATGATGAATCACCCAATTGCCCTTTGCTCTTCAATCCATATCTTCAATTCCCTCTCTAAATCTGGCCATTTTGCTGACTTGCCTTTCATGGCCTTCTTCTGCTATGGCGTTTTCAGTAGGGTTTCTTCTTCCCGTAGCCAGTCTCAGATTGTTTTCTCAGTTGGAGGAGGACCAAACTTACATTCAGCAGCACGATTTTCATTCCCTTTTGCAAACTGGATCACTTTTAACTTGAATTCAGCACCATACAAAAATCTCTTCTGAGACATTTCTGGACAGAATGTGACAACATGTAACCTACCGTCATATACCGGTAATAAGTGCGAAACAATGAGCGCAAAGACAACAAGCGTGAAAAAGCGGGAAATGCAAGTTAAAAAATCTACAATAATGAGCACAAAAACAAGCGCGAAAAAAGCAGGAAATGCAAGTAAAAAAAATCTACAACCACTGTATAAGACACACCCAGTTTTTAGGCCCCAAATTTTTCAGACAAGGGTGTGCCTTCTACATGGGGAAATACGGTAGTGGGGATGGAGGGCTGTAGATGGGAGGGTCTGTTTATGCAGCAGTACCCGCATCAGCACGTGGGAGCCAGTCATTAACCACAGACATGATTCAAGGTTAAGTTATATAAACTAATAATTACATTATAGCTAAAACAAAGGAAATCGATATTCAAAATCCACCTCTTTATAGTAATCCTACCACATTTCACGAATACTTACGTTCTTGAGGTTATTTACTTTTTTTGTATCTGGATGGTAGAAGCATATAATATGTGCAACTGCACACCCCTTCCCAACTCTATGTTCAGTGGTCACAAGGGTAGCTTGAACTTACACTATGGAAATCAGCAAAAGCTACAAATCAGGCCTTGATTTATTATTTTGATTGTCTGTACTTTAGAAAATAATGAAGAAATAGTTAATAACACAGGAGTAAACTAAAGTATGTCTTGTTTGAAGCTGTCCTATTGTGAATAGCTGGGGGACAAAAACAAGGCAATATTTATTCATATTTATTCTTTCAGCATTTGAGAACTAATATTTGATGCAGCAAAGAAGTTGCTCAAATCATAGCTGAACAAAACAAATGAGGTTCCAAAACAATTATTTGTTGTTTCATTTTTGTCTTACATATTACCATAAATGAAAATATCAGCCAAATCATGTAAGAACGACACTCATTATGGAAACAAGAGTTTGGCCAAAGATGCTGAAAGCATTCTATGACAATAGAATGGCTATGTTACAGTTACAATAAAGAGTACTGCAAATCTGATTGTTACTTGTAACTTGTATTATATGCTACATGTGTTTTATGTCAACTCAGGTACGTTTTGGTCCAGAACAAGCAAGCAGACGCCATGAGAAGGAACCTGGAGCAGTCCTAGGTCTGCTGGCCTGCTGGCCTTGCATTAGCGTGACGTGTGTTAGCATGCACACACACTGTTGGCGTGCACATAGACTTTTGGAGTGCACATACACTTGGCGTGCACACAGACTGTTAGTGTGCACACAGACGGTTGGCGAGCGCACAGACTATGCTCTTGTTTGTGGAATTTTTACAACAGGGCGGACTATTCTTATTACTCCCGCCCCCCAGTTACAAATGTGGGAACTGAGACTCCCAGTGCTTCATGTGCTCCCCCCCCCACACACAAAGTCATACAGTGCCAGCTTGCCTCACCACACAGCCCTCCTCTGATGTGCTGTCAGCCTCTCCAGGGTGGGGTGGGGGCTGGAAGCCCCGGAGATGGCCAGGAGCCCCCCTGCCCACCTAAAAGGCTCTCTGTTCTCCCAATGACCTCATCTTCTGCTCTGTGTGATCGTGGTAATCCTATCCACCGTGTGCTTTCCCTGAGAAAATAAATTACAGCAGGGCCCTCTCGGTCCCCGACCCACTTAATTGTCTTGACTTCACAGCCTTTGTTTGAGAAACAGTCCCCATGTCTTAAGACCCTTCAAGTATGTATGTGTCTTTTGGTGGTTATTTCTGGTATTCAGGCCTTTGAAATTGCACTCGATTTATAGAACGGGTTTTCTATGTTTCATCGATCTCCCTCCTTCATCTACACACAGTGGCCGTTCTGCCCAGAGATGCTTCCAGCCAGTCTCACAACCTGGGCCTTTTCCCACACACCATGTCGGGGCCCTACAACCTTTATGGCAGATCGAGGAGACTGGCAGAACTCCCGAGAGAGCTTGGGGTTACAAGCAGCAAGGTCAGTGAGCACAAGGTGGGGGGGTGGGGGGTGGAGAGGACAGGGGGAGACGTGCAGATGGACGGGCTCCCAGACATCTGCCCACCCTCATCTGGCCGCGTTCCAGAGACACAGGGCAGAGTCACCTGCAGTCACAAATCAAGTCCAGAACCTTCTCTGGATCACATTAAGGCTTTGAAATCAACATCTGACTCTAGGCAGATAAAGCCGCCCCCTGCACTGCTTGCAGGAAGAATGACAGGCTTGGAGCAGAATGCTTTTAATTTGTGTCTAGGTCAGGGCCATGCCCGTCTTCCTGAGCCCTAGCTTGTGTGATGACTAGTGTCAGGCCCCTCTGGGCTGTCCTAATCCGGACACTCTCGGTGAACCAGGGTGGCCTTCTCCAGGCTACATGGGTAACACATATCGGACTTTAAAGCTTTCTGTGGCCCCAGGGGATTGGCTCCTGGGAGTGGTCCCCGTCTGCTCATCCTCCTGGCACACACCTGAGTCCACCTCAGTGGTATTGGCGACCCCAGCTAGCCCCACAGCTCCCATCCGAACAGGGAAAGCGGGTCTCGGAGGAACCCAAGAGCCATGTGCTCATTTGTGAAACGGAAGAAACTACAAAAGCACTTGGAAAGGTCATTTTAAGAGCAACTACGAATGGTAACATTCAGTTGTCCTGAGATTTGAGATTTATGCCAGTTGAGCTGGAAAGGCAGGTAGCTGAGGTATGATGGGACTCTGGAATCAGAGACACCAAGACGGAAATAAGCAAGTTACATGACCTCGGACCAACAGCGCTTGGAATAGGCCTTGACACACAGTCAGTGCTTAATAAACATTAGCCAACGTTGTTGCTCACTTTCTTTTATTAATATTTAAGTTTGTATTATCTGTATGATTAATATTTAAATATTTAAATACAGTAAAATGGACTTTTATTTGAGGTACAGTACTATGAGTTTTTCACACATGTATAGATTTCTGTAACCACCACCATAATCGGGTTACAGAGAGCTCCGTCACCTCAAACAACTCCTTTATGCTGCCAAACTCTTCCCCCACCCCCACCCCCCACCGCCAGAAACCACTGATCTGTTTTTTCATCTCTATAGTTTTGTCTTTTCCAGGATGTCATATAAATGGACTCATACAGTAGGTGACCATTTTGTTGTTGTCTTGTGTTTAAGATTTTTATTAAAAATGTAGTTAGCATATAATATTATATTGATGTCAGGTGAACACAATCATTATTCAACGTTTATAGGCCTAAAGAAGTGATCACCATGATAAGTCCAGCAACCATCTGACACTGTCCCAGGCTTTCACAATATTATTGACTATACACCCCATGCTGTACGTTACATCCCCATGACTTGTTCGTTTTATACCTGGAGATTTTGGACCTCTTATTCCTTTACCTTCCCCCCACCTCTTAATTTTTAAGTTACAGTTGACATTCAATATTTTATACTAATTTCACGTGTACAGCATAGTGGTTAGACATTTATATATAATAATTTAAGAAATGCTTTCTCCCCCTGACTAATCTAGTGCCCACCTGGCACTACACATAGTTATTACCATATTATTGACTATATTCCCTATGCTTTACTTTACATCCTCATGATTATTTTGTAACTACCAATTTGTACTTCTTAATCCCTTTACCTTTTTTACCCTGCCCCTAACCCCCCTCCCATCTATCTTCCTGACAAATCTAATACCCATCTGACACCATATGTAGATATTACAATATTATTGACTATAATCCTTATGCTATACCCTACATCCCAGACATCTCTCAAACTATCCTCATTTTTTTTTTATTCCTTTTTCTCTTTGCTGTTCCAATTGGGTGTTTTATGCTGTCTTGTCTTTCAAATCACTGATTTGATCCCCTGCTTCATCTAGTCAGCTGGTGATTCCTTCTAGTGCATTTTTCATTTCAGTTATTCTTCATTTCTGGTTCTTTTTTATGGTTTAGCAGTCCTTTTTTATGCTTGCAATCTCTGTTGAAATTTTCACTAAGTT
The DNA here is from genome assembly GCF_001890085.2 of Hipposideros armiger. NCBI lineage: Eukaryota > Metazoa > Chordata > Mammalia > Chiroptera > Hipposideridae > Hipposideros > Hipposideros armiger. The sequence continues at coordinate 5,272,999 of NW_017731385.1, forward strand.
CCTTGAGCATACTTATAGCCATTGTTTTGAACTCTGTCTCTGGTAGGTTGCTTGACTCCATTTTGTTTAGTTCTTTTTCTGGAGTTTTCTCCTGTTCTTTCATTTGGGTTGTATTTCTTTGTTTCTTCATTATACCTGCTTCTCTGTTTGTTTCTATGCATTAGGTAGGGCTACTATGTCTCCCAATCTTGCCTGATGGCTTTATGTAGTAGGGGTCCTGTAGCATAGTCTCCTTGGTCACCTGTACCAGGTGTTCCAAGAGTGTCCCTTGTGTGGGTTGTATGCCCTCCTTGTTATAGTTGAGCCTTGATTGCTGTTGACATGTCAGTGGCTGTAGGGTTTGGCCACACCCACAGCTTATGGCTGCTGTGTGTGTGGCTTACCCCACAGAGCGGGATTCCCCCCAGCAGGCTCTGGTGTCTGCTGAGACTGCCCTTTGTGTGTGCGCCATTTGTAGGGCTAATTGGGCAGTGCTCTGCTGTGGTCTGAAGCCAACCTCCAAGTATATTGGTTGTGGGGCCTCTTGGGAATGGCTCTGATGCAGGCCCAGGTCAGCCACTGCTTGTGAGTGGCCGGGGAGTACCTGGTAGGAGCTACAAAGTGATCCAGGATTGATCACTGCCTGTGCTGTACCCGGAGGCATGTAGGAAAGGCCTCATTGTGAACTGAGGACGGCTGCTACCAGTACTGGGTCTTGGGTAGCTCTGCAAAAAGCTAGGACACTCTGAGGCCTGCTGCTACTTGCTGGCTTCCATAAGTTTAGCCACTGATAAAGCCTCCTGCAGTAAGCAATTTGAGTGAGGTGGGGTTTCAGTGAATCAGCAGGGTGGAACAGTGGAGCTCACCAGGCCAATCAGATTTAGATTTAGACTGTGGGGGTGGACTCAACTCAGGAAAGATGTTGACTGCCTGCTAGCTGCACAGGAGGAGGGCCCCACACAGGGGAAATGGGGACTGTCCCTCCAGTCCTGGCCTTGAAGTTATACAAGTTACACAGCCTCTCCCCATATATCTCTGACATCTCCAGAGTCACTGTCCCTTCACCGGAGCCCAGGGTGAGTGCCTGCACGGGCCCTGTAAGTGGATGTCTGGGTTTCCCACTGCCTTCTGACCCACCCAGATGGTTGAAATCCCCACTGTTTTTCACAGCCACAAGTTGTAGGGGCTCCTTTTCCCAGGACCAGTGCTCTGGGTTGGGGAGGCCAGTGCAGGGCTGGGGCCCCTTGCTTCTTCATAGGGAATGTCTGTGCCCGAGACATCTCTGCAGATTTTCAACCACCACACCTGGGTGTGGGACAAGCCCATTTCACGTCCCCACCCCTCCTACCAGTCTCGACGTGGCTTCTTCTTTATATACTTAGCTATAAAACTTCTGTTCAGCTAGACTTCAGATGGTTCTTCAGATTGATTGTTCTATAACTTAGTTATAATTTTGGTGTATTCACAGGGTGAAGCAAGCACAGTGTTTATCTAACTCTGTCATCTTGGATCTCCTCAGTAGGTGACCTTTTGAGATGGTTTGTTTCATTCAGCATAATGTCTTTGAAACTCATCCATGTCACCTTGCATATCAATAGTTCATTCCTTCTTCCTGAGTAGTGGTCCCTGGTATATATTTCTATGGTTTGTTTATCAATTCATTCATCCAAAGATGCTGGGGTTATTTCACTGGGGGCAATTATGAATATGGTGTCTATAAGTGTGCATGAACAGGTTTTTGTGTGAACATGTTTTCATTCCCTAGAACAAATTCCCAGGAGTGAGATTACTAAGTCACATGGCAAGTGTGTGATTATAGTTATAGGACACTGATAAGACCCTCATCAGCCATATATGCGAGTGCCTGCTGCCACATTCTTGCTGGTACTTGGTATTGTCAGTATTTTTTATTTAAACCATTGTAATAGGTGCAGAGTGGCTTCTTATGTTAGTTCTAATTTGCATTTCTCTCGTGCCTAATAACGTCGAACATCTTTTTAGGTGCCTATTTGCTATCCTTATATCTTCTTTGGTGAAGCATCTATTCAAATATTTTGCCATTTAAAAAATTGCGTTGTTTATTTTCTTACAGTTGAGTTTTGAGAGTTCTTTATATATTCTAGATATAAGTCCTTTAGCTGATAAATGACTTGCAAATATTTTCTCCCAATCTGTGGCTTGTTTTTTCATTATTCTTAATTGTGCCTTTTGCAGAGCAAAAGATTTTAATTTTGATGAAATCCAATTAATGAAGTTTTTCTTTTATCAATCAACCATGATGTTGATGTCACATATGAGAACTTTTTGCCTGACCCAAGGTCATGAAGAGGTTCTCCTGTTTTCGCATTTTATCATTTTACATGATCTGTTTTGAGTTAATTTTTTTCCTATAAGATATGAGGCTTAGATCAAGGATATTTTTGTCTTTCTTTCTGCTTATGGGTGTCCAATTGTTCTAACTATTAGCCAATATTAACACAAATTTCCCCCTCTTTATATAAATTTTTCTCTCAGTAAATTGAAAATAATTTTTCTTACCTTAAATGAGGAGACACATGTGAAAGTGGCTGGCATATAGTTCATGGAAAAATAAATATTGGTTTAGACACACACACACACATACACACACACACTCATAGAAAAAACAATTGCAAAACAAAGCCAAAAATTAAGATGTGTCACCTGAAATTAAATTCAGGAATCACAGGGTCAAGTTTGCAGCACTGACTCAAAGCCACTAAAGAGTAGTGATCACTGGCTCCAAAGTGGCTCCTCTGGAGACCCTCCTGGAGAAAACTGTCTCTACCTTTCTATAGAAACTCCAGTTAGTGGTCAGATGGGCTCCCTGTTCAAATGCGTGGACCCCAGCTGAAGTTGAAAACTGTTCTCATAAATTGTGGAGAGTAGCTCGTATGTGAGTGTGTGCAGACATGTGCACACACAGGACGTGTACAAAACCCACTCATCCTGTGTAGACCCCTCATGGGAGCCGTATTCATGTGAGCAATGTACCCTGGTGACTTTAAGACCTGAGAACCCATCCAACAAAGGCGCTCATTGACTTTCTGACATGGTTACTGCCCTGATTTAATGACCCTCTTATATCACACTCAGCACCCTAAATTATAGGGCAGCCCATGCGATTCCACTGCAGGATTTCAGACTGTACCTCTCCTTAGAGCTACAGCACTGTTGTCACACAGTTGGCCCTCCAGGGCTCGCGAGAGAGCAGCGGGAGGAAGCTCTCAGCCCCCCCCCCCCCCCCCCCCCCGTGTGAGCTGTGAGCCTTGGATCTCATTAAAGTAATTGTTTGCACCAGCTTATTGCTCCACGTCACTGTCTCCTGAGATATTCAGCTGCAGGAAATGTAATTCTGAACACATAACTGCACATGTGAGAGACTAAAATGGTCTTTCTTGTTATTACTAGAGAGGCAGATTCTGTGTCTTTTTATTTTGTGTGCAAGAAAAAAATCCCGTCTCCTTGGCACGCTCTGAAATGTCTCTGTGAGGAAAGATCATTTTCCATAGTGACGCTGTGGGAGGGAAGTCATTATGGCAAGGATTTCAGAAGCAGGGGTCCTCAAACTTGCTCCTAAACCCTGCCAGGCTCAGAGCGCTGCTGATCAGGCAGGTTTAGCACCTAAAAAAAAAGAAAGAAAGAAAAGAAAATTCTGTCAGATGGTTTAAGAGATTTTCGCATCCCTTAATCGTAAGGTTAATGTTAAGGTAAAAGGTAAAACCCTGATCCCGGGTCCCATGTTTCAAGGGTTCCATTCAAGAAGACTAATGGCGACTTGCGGGTTGAATGGTTTTAAAAATTTCTTAGCTTGGCTCTACTATTTATTCAGTAAATAAATAATAACAGTTTTGATCTATTTATTCAGTGAATAATGACCTTCGAGTAAACTAAACAGTTGAAACTATAAATTGTCTACAAAATGACATTTCACTTTTAAAAATAATGTCACACTCTAAAGCTTAGTCTACTTTCTCAGTATGGGAAATGAAGTCATGTATGTTTTGATGAGACAAAATAGGGAATGACAGGTTATAAAAATTAGCATTCATAACAAGAAAAAAATAGCCTAGAATTCTATAATTAGGTCAATGTGATTTGCTAAAAATATATCAGGTGGGAAGGCAGGCCCACTTGAAAGAGAGGAATTGTAGGTGAGTAATAAAAAGACTGTATTTTCTGCCCCAAATTTTGCTTTGTTCCATTCTGAATCCTCAAACTCTTTCCTGGACGCTGGAAAGGGACATATTACCACTTGGGAGGGCAAAGGCTCTTAGAAAGCTCCAGAAAAGCCTTAGGAACTGTGGCTCTGTCTTCCTACAGCATTCCAACCTTCACTAGTTATAGGACCTGGCCTTTTATCGCGTTCCCAGATTAGATAAATCAGTTGCTGAGAACCTTCAGTTTCCTCATGTATAAAACAGGAATAAAAATTCCCATCTTAAATGAGTTGTTGTGAGGGCTAACTGATATAACCTATGTAAGGCACTTATCAAATGGCCTTGACTTGAAGTGAAGAGTCAACAAAATTTAGCTGGTATAGGTATTGTTGTGGTTGTTATGTGATGGATGATACCTTGAAGATGTTCAAATTGGGAAATGCTGTATTGTGAGCTGATGGCTGACCTAATCATTGTCAATGTCAAACATAACTCTCTCTCTCTCTCTCACGCACACACACACACACACACACACAATATTCATAGTACTTAATTTAATTATAAGCTACTTGAGCATTAGAATGCCTCATTTCTTTTTGGCTCATCATTATAAAACAATAGTAATTACTATAAAATCATAATTATTATTGCTCTATGGCACTGAAAAGTCAAGTATGGTGGAATTTACAACAAACATGAGCAAGCTGCCCTGAAATCCATATACAGCTGTGTTAGCTCTCAGGAAAACAAGTTGCGGAAAGGGAACCAAAAAGACATTGAGGCAAAGTACAAGGGGCGGAACGAGTGGATAACGCACTCTGCTCTTGACTTTGAGCTTGACCTTCCAGCTGGCGATGGAAAGAACGCCTGGCTCACAGGGCAACTGAGAAGCCTTAATGGAAAACACCCCTTAGCCCTGTGGAACTGGGGCCCGCTGTAGTCGACAGCATGTAATACAAAACACATTTGTCATTTTCCCTTATACCTACATAAATAAATACCCAGGGGTAGGGGAGCTCACTACAGTATTCGGATTTGGTGAAGTGTCTCGAGAAAGAATGCACGCCCAAGGGCTGGCACAGAAGATGTGGACAGTGATCAGCCAAATAGAACAACTCGAAAAGACCCACCACACTGGGACAGGGGTGGGAAATGGCAAATGCTGTGGGCAGCGGAGCCGAATGAATCCCTCCAGAATTATATCATTTTCATCAGATTGAGTCATTGTGGGGAGATTGGGGGGGGCAAGTCAAACTTTATTACTTAAGGAAGCATTCAGGGCGAAAGTCACCATTTTATAGGTTGTGTGTGATTAGTCATAAAACCCACGTTGGGTTTTATACACCACGTTTCTGAATGATTTGAAGCAACGCCTCCCCTTGGAGACGTGAGGCAGAGGAGGGAGGCATCTCATATTGGAGAGCCACAGGAGAGGCTCTGGCCTCTACGGTGACACTTAGTAAAAAGATAAGGGATGGAGTGTGACCACTCTGAAGGCCAAAGGATGGAGCAGGGGCCATTGTCTGTCTGGCAGAGGTGACGTCCCACAGAGGTCAAAGCTATCTGTTCTGGGGTTGTTGGCTCCATCCTCAATTCCCCTAGCTGGGCAGTGGCGCGGAAAGTGCTGGCCACCCATGTGCTTTAAGTGATGTCAAGCTGCATTGCACCAACAGGTCTGTACTTTTTGTGACATTGACCCCAAGAACATCCTAGCTTAGTGGTGGGGGCTAGTGTCAGTTGGCGTCCTATGATACGAAATTCACAGTATTAGAGTATATTTCATCACTCCTTTCTCCTATTTATGTCCTACATATCTATACCACTGCATTTTTTTCTATTAATAAATCCTCATTGAACCTAAACTTCTAAACCTATACAACCTCTCCAAATAATGTAATTGAAATGTGCATTTCCTTTCATTTAACTGAAAGCTCAAACTGACCCCTGGTAAATTGTGAAAGTCAAGTTAAAGAAGCTAGGAAAAAGGGGTTTGAACTTTTCAGCATGTGGGGAGGCATGGCAGAAATGACAATAACGAGTTTTGCTCTATCTGCCTTTGATTTATCATGAATATCCAATATAAAATAATATTCACGGAGGAAAAAATTAACAGTGGTTACTCACTTATAAGGATTTTTTAACAAATAAATAATCAGCCTAGCAAGTGTTGTTTGTAAAAGCAAGATTTCCTAAACGTTTAAAATCTTTCGCTTATACAAATCTCAGGTTCCAAATGATATAGAAAACAGAACCTCAGAATATTCGAAAATGAAAATAATACAAATATGTGTGTTATAAACTATATAAGTAAAGCAATACTCTGGGGGAACTTAATAGCCTTAAGTACTTAAATTAATAGTATATGCCCTCAAAGAAATTAGGGAGAGAGCATTAAAATGTATTTGAGGAAATTGTAGAGAGAGGCATAGTAAAAAGAAGAAAAACAAAACAGAAAAAATTGGTAGGACCTAAAATAAGTCCAAGAGATTTTCCCCACCCCAGGAAAAAAGAGTAAACTAAACTGTTACTAAATCATTAAATTTACTTATTAAAATAATAAACCAGATTAAGAAAAAATACCACAAAAAGAAATCAAATATGGACATGGGAAAATTCTGAACTATAAGGAAAATTGTTAAAATAATAATTGATGACCCTGCTCAGTTCTAAAAATTAAAGTGAAAACCTAAATGATTTTCTAAAAAACTATAAATTAGTAAAAGTAGAAACCAGAAGAGAGAGACATAGAAACAAAATGATTTGCATAGTACAAATGTTTAAAGTTATCAAAAATTACTTTCCAGAAAAGACTTAGTCCAGCTGGTACTGTAAATGAAATAAGCCAAAGTACAGATACCTTTGGTGTTGTTTAGACTGCTATGGATCATAAAGAAAGAAGGAAAACTTCCAAATTACTTTTTATTTCATAATTTTTATTTGGAAATGCTTTTCGATTTAGAGAAGAGTCATAAAGGTAATTAGTTTCCCCAAATGTTAACGTCTTATAGAACAACAGTACATTTCTCAAAACCAAGAAATTAACACTGATACAAAACTAAACTACAGATATTATTTGCATTTGACAAGTGTTATCAGTAACGGCCTTTTTCTATTCCAGGATCTCATCCAAGATACTGTGTTACATTTAGCAAATTATCTTTATGAAGCAACAGATTAGATATTGAAAACAGAATTTGACAAGGCCTTCCCAAAAGAAAGGCATAGATCAATGTCACTCACAGATGAAGCTGCAAAAGGCCTAAATAATCCAGCCACGTTTTAGAAGAAAAACGCATCCCATCCAACTGGAGCTCAATCCAAGATATGAGACTGTTCCAGTTTAGATAATCTGCTAATATAGCACAGAGTAGGTCAAAGGAGAAAAGCTAAATGAGCTTATTCCTAGCTTTAGAAAACGCATTTATTAATATAGACATAATTCATATTTTAATCTCTTTATAAAAAGGAAACAGGCACTCACCATGATTTCATGCACATACGGCAGCATTTTGCTTAATGAGAAAACATTAGAAGTATTTCTATTGAAATCAGGAACGAGACAAGGATGCCCACAATTACTACAATTATGTGAAATTGTACTGGAATTCTAGCCAAAAATTAGACAAGAGAAACAAAATGCATAAAAACTGGGGAGGGAATAAATTTTTCATTATTTGCAGATGACAGAATAGTATGCCACACACACACACACACACACACACACACACACACACACAGAGAATCAACTATTATAAACTAAAAAACTATTATAAACATGAAAGGAATTTTGTAAGGTGGTTGGTGACAAAATTGAACAAAAATCAGTAGTTTTATTATATACAAGTGACAACTCATTAGAAAACATAATAGAAGTAAAGAGTTACAAAAGGAAAACATGGAGGACCATATTTTATAAGAAATATACATGTCCCATATAAAAAAAACTTTAAATTACATTAATGGACATAAGAGAACACTTTAAAATGGGAAATATTACCTTATTATTGGGTAGAGAAAATCAATGTCATAAATATAATAATTTCCTTAAATTAATGTGACCTCAAAAACAGGAATCTCTCCTTTTTTTAAGTACACAAGCTAGTGCTAAATTCACACAGAATAACAAACAAACATTTGATCATTTCCAGAAAAACTGTTAAAACTCAAGAGCAGTGAGAGAAAATTTGCCCTACCACATGTTAAAAATACAGAGAGTGCCAAAAAAATGTATACACATTTTAAGAAAGGAAAACTATGTTATAATTATAATACTCAATATATACCGACAACAAAAGATGAATACAAGTCACCTTTGACTTTTGCAATTACAAGAGGTGCTCAAAGTGGTTCCCATCAGCATCCAGACACTTCTGATGACGGCGAACTACTGCTTGAGCAACGTTGACCAAAGTGTCCACCTTTACACGTTTTTTTTTTGGCACCCCCGGTATTATCAAGCTGTTGTTTGGTTTTTGGTGCACAAATAGACAAAAAGGTCAATGGAACTGTATTATGAGTAAAGAAACGGGCCAAGTACACATGGGAATTTGGCGTAGGAGCAAAACTACATCTCAGATCAGTAGGTAAAAAGGTAGGTGATTCAAAAGAGAAGCTGGGGCACCTGGGTAGCATCTGCACAAAATAATATGGGGTTCTTTATCTCACGCCTTTACCAAAACCTTCCTTTTAAATCACAAATTATGATTTTAGTTCAAATATAGAGTGGAGGAAGGCATGTGAATGAATAAATCTTAACATATGCAAACCAAGCTAGTCAGACCCAGGCAAAGTGGGTCTGGATTTTAGAAGGTGCAAAACCTTCTTGATGGACAAAAAATTTAAACACATGCAAAAGATGAAACTGCCAAAATATTACAATGAAACTGAGAAACATTTTTTTTAATCTCAAAGAAATAAACTTTAATAGAATATTAGCTTAAAGTAATAAACATTCTTGAACAGTATGAAGATAAACACAACTACATTGCTAGTACACTTATGTATATTATAAAAAACTCGCTACTGAGTATACTGAGGTTAATATAATAAGCCAAATTCTTTAAATCTAAATTATAAAGAAGAGATATTTTGATGAGAATTAGCAAAGTAGAGAGTACTCTCAGGATAGTATACCTCTATGTAGTATACCTCAATGAGAAGCCTAAGTTGATTTATGCTTGAAGCTCAGGAACATTTTAAAGAAATGTCCTTGGGTGAGCAGATAAAGAAAAGTGGTGTATACACACAATGGAATACCATCCAGCCATGATAAAGAAAGAAACCCCGCCGTTTGTAGCAATATGGATGAACCTGGAGAACATTATACTGAGTGAAAGAAACCAGTCACCAAAGGACAAATATGGTATAATTCTGTGTATATGGAAGTACCTAAAATAGCCAAACCCACAGAAGCAAAGAGTAGGATGCTGGTTGCCGGGGGCTGGGAGAGGGAGGAGCACATGGGGAGTTGCTAATGAGCTTGTACAGAATTCCAGTTGTACAAGATGAATAGTGAGCAGGTCACAAGATCATATTATACACTTCAAAACCTGTTAGGAGGGTAGAACTCATGTTAATTATTCTTACCACAATTAAAAAAAGAGAACTCAGGCACGTGGTCCATGGGAAAAAAAATAAAAATAAATTTAAAAAAAACATTAAAAAAAAGAACTCAGAAAAAAGAAATTGTAGTGTAACATAAAAAGACAAAGCAAGTGGCTCAGTTGGTTAAGAGCTCGCTCAAGAGTTTGAGCTCTGAGCAACAGCGGTTTGAGTCAGCCCGAGCTGAGCAGCCGTGAGCTGCCAACANAAAAAAAAAAAAAAAAAAAAAAAAAGACAAAGCAATTATTATAGTAAATAAATAAATATTCTTGAGTGTTTTCAGAAGGCCTGTTTACACAAGACATAATATCCTGATATAATGGGAGTTATGAATCTCACCACACAATTCTGATTAGGAAAAATGATCATAAATAGAATAAAAGAAATAAATGAACAATCTGAGGGAAAATATTTGTCATCCATAAGGTAGAAAAAAAGAGCTGACTTGCATCATAGGCCATGTTCTGTTGAGATTCAACAAGAAAAAGACCATGAACAGAGGAATACGTTAGGCTACTTTCATGGAATATTTTCAGGAATACAAATGGCCGCCCCACCTTAATCATAATTAAATACATTATATTGGATTTAATTTGAGAGTAGAAAGCTTTTAGCTTTCAAATTGGCAATTACAAAGAAAGTGTAATTTTGCACACTGTTGTGATCTAGCAGCACCCTCACTCACCAGCCATGAAAGGTGCCACGTCTTGGAAGGTAAATTTGGCACCATCTACCCTTTGACTCAGTTGAGTCAAAGGAGTTGGGTAAAGACACACACAGAAGGAAGTTCACGGCAACCGTGTTTGATCTAAATAACCCAATGGTCATCAGTTAGGAAATTGGTTAAGGAAGTGATGGTACATCCAGACGATGGAATACTACACAGCTGTGAAAATGAGTGAGAAAATACGATACCATTTTTAGAAAGGACAAAAAAAAAAACGAAATGAGAAATGGTTTAATGATCATTACATATGGAGTAAAATGATATTTATAAAGCAAGAGAGTAGGCAGGTCCCCTAGAGATTTGAGCAGGGTCTGGTTCAGAGCTGGGTGGGTTCAAGCATCTAGGTTTTACTATTGTGCTTAATACTACATATTCTTGATATAGCCTATTGTATCCATAAGTACTCTGTAGTCATCGTCATTTTGAAGGAAGGAGGCGGCTGTAGGCAGCATCACCAGTGGTCACCTCATACTATTGATGAGAAGATTAAAAATACAGGGGACAAGCCCATCGTAAGAAAACCTGTTAACCATTCTTACAATGGAGGAATAACCTGCAAAATATACAGCTAGGTGAAAAGAGCAGGAGGCAGAAGCAGCAGGTGAGCGCCGCTCCCCTTGGTGTAGGAGTTGGGGATGACCGCGCCTTGTGAACTCCTAGGATATTTACACCCACAGAAATTGGGCAATGGCTCCCCTGAAGAGAACTCTGCTGGGAATTCAGGACCGAGGGAGACCCGCCTTTCATTGCACAGTTTAACTTTGTTCTTCTATGTGTACGAATTCCCTTTTTAATTAAAAAAAATCATAATAAGTCGAGCATTAAGCCAGTCATAAGGTGAAAGCCCTCCTGCGCTGGCTAGGAGGAGTTCCACATGCCCACAGCCTTTCTCTCTGGCCACTGATGCTTCAGCTATCAATAACCGCAGAGCTTGATGTCATGCCAGCTCCCAGTAGCGCTGACAGACTCCATCTCAAAAGTCCCTTTATTAGATCTTGTCCCTCGGTGAAGCTTGCAAATTGCTCTGATCTTTGCAGACAAAGCCGGCGCTCATACTCCGCCCGAATCTCTGAGCATCCTACACAACAACAAAAGAATTGGTGGAAATCACCCCAGAGAAAGCGGCCTTTAGAACATCAAAGTCCCTGTTTTCCAGGCTGTAGGCTGCAGGTATGTGACAGGCCTGACAGGCCCGATGGACGGCAGAGATAAAGCTAAAAGTGAAATTCTCCAGCATTCGGTGCTGGGTTTTCTGCGAGGAGATTAATGTCCTAGAGGTGTGAGCACATATTGCCTTTCCCTTCAAAACCATGTAATCAGCGGCAGATAACAATCAGAAAAGGACGTCTTTTAAAACCTCTGTGAGCTATATATAAAGCCTTTCTCCTGCCGCGCTCATTTGATTCTGGATTGGGTCATTTCAAATTGTGCGCACGTATTTTTCACGTTTTGGCTAAATGCTTTGTTTCTAACTTTCCTTAGGCTGGGAGTGTCTTTCCCTTACGACCATCGTACTGTGCTTTCAGGCACAATGGCCGCGTGGCCTGCATTTTTGAAGACAGGCTCTGGCCAACCCACACTTGACTTAATCGACCTGAAAATTGTACATAAATATACAGCCAAGATGGAAGTTTGTATGCATTCCCCCAAAACACATATACATCTAGTCTGAAATCAGCAAATGAGCTAGAAGTTTAAATATCCTCTTAGAGGAAAAGGACGGTGGCTTAGAACTCATGGAGAAGTGGTTTAGCCTGACTGCTGAGCTCTGCCTGTCTTTCTAGAAAGGAAATATTTTACCGTATAACAAAAAGAAATGTGAACATTTTTATGTTTAACAGCTGGGCAGTTGGCTTGCCCCGAACTATTTTAGCCTCAAGAGTTCTGTTCATAAAAACATGCTCAAGTCACTAAAATCGAAACCTGCTCTCGCCTCTTCAATGTAGGACATGGGAAACTAACAAGAAAGAGGTTGGCACTATAGACCTAGCAACAGAAGGTTCTGGTATAAAGTCAGAAGTTAGAAAAAAAATTTTTTTTTCTTTGAATCCAAAGTAATCTTGATGTCAGTATAATTTGTAAATGGCCCCAGAATGGTATTTTCAGGGAAAGCAGAAAATTCAAATAAATACAGATTGAATGTCATTGCTGGCTGAGGAAATTTAGCAATTTATCTAATTTATTGTTTAGATTGTTGAACCTGGATGCAACTAAAATGCACGTGGATTGGTCTGTGGGGAAAACTGTGGAGAAGAATGGACACCAAATGTCTCTCAGGGCACAGCCATGTTGGAAGAGCATAAGGCACAATGAATAAAATAGGCTGACTCCCCAGGAGCTGAATGTGAACTTGGATGTCTCGCTGGGCACTGCCTCTCGAAGCTGCCTGTTTGGGAGGCTGGATACCCGCTCCCATGGTGAACCTGGGGAAGACATTGGGAAGTGCTACTTAATAAACCTCACCATGAAAGTGGCCTTGTTCACTTTTCTTAAGATCCCAGGATTTTTTTTTTTAATGAGAAAAAAAAATAGTGTTACCTACTATAATTATTTTTTTTCCACCAGATCTGAATGATTTTAGAACCATTTTCAAACATGAAGCCCACCCTCCAAGAACAAAGATTGGTCACCTCTGAGGACAACCAAAGTCAGGCATCCCCAGCGCTCAGCCAAACCGATTACATTTTTCAGACAGGGCTGGACCCCTGGAATGAAGCGTTGGCCCCCAGGAGAGCCCATTCTGCCAGGACAACTCTGGTTGTTTGTGTGAGGGCTGTGTGTTTTCTAAGCGTCTCCTCGTGGCCTCGGGTGACACCTGTGTGGTATGCAGGCCACACCCTTAACAGCTTGCTTCCCTGGTGTCAGGCCTCTGGAATCTCTCTAATCTAGACAAGACGCACTGGTACATGCCTCGCCTCACCCAAGCCACACTTAGCCATCTTCCTAAGGTCATTTAGGGCCACTGTTCCACAGTCATATGGAGTCACTGAAGAGGGTTCCGTCTACTGACTAAGACTTGCCTCTGAAGGAACCAGGGTCACAGGTGCCTGATTCTAGCAGTTCAGGGAGGCCCTTTGGCATCATCACCAAGGGAGGAAGGAAAGAGAGACGCGAGGGGCTGGAAGAAACCTGGGCACAGCCTAGTGCTTCACACCTTCTCAAGAAGCAGAAGCTCAGACAGACACACCAAAACCCTACCAAAATCTTTTTTTAAAGAAAAGGAAAATGGTTATTTATTAAGAATGTGCACCCACCAGGCTCACGATCTCTAAACCCACCTGTCTCCTGCACAGACTGGGACTATCTTCCCATCACACAGATGTGCAAACTAAGGGTCATCCAGGCTACTCGACTGAGAAAGGTCCGAGCTGGGACTGAGGCTGGGCTCTGTCTGACCCAAAGCTCGCACGCTTGCCACCTCCAGTGCCTGCTTTGATTGGAGCGTGTTTTGGAAAAACAGGCTTCCTAGTTGACAGTGACATGGCCCTGACTCTCTGTCTTGGTTTTTATGCTCAGTGTTATTGGGTATTTTAAAAAGTAAATACTCCTTTAAAAGTTTAGGAGAGTTTAAAAACGCTCCTAATGCATGCTTTACAACTGAACAGAATTGTGAACAAAATCTGGGATGGACCTACTAATTAAAAAAAAAATGTTAAAACAAAAAAGGGTAAAGATTATATAAATAAAAACAACTGTTCCCATAATTTCACTCTTACCCTAACTACTTCCTAGTTTTACATGTACTTACACAATTATAGTCACCATGTATCTAAGCTATGTTTGTCTCCTCTTTCAAAACATGCTGTATCATGAATACTTTCCCCATTTATAGCATTCACATAATTTTTAATTGCTGGATATCATACTATAAACATGACCTGTTGACGTGTGTTATTCTCAGCTTTTCCACTGTTATAATACACACTCTAATGAGCACCTTCACATACACAGATTTTTCTTTGATTAGCTTGGGATAAACTCCCAAGGGTGAGTCAAGCAGCATGGAATAGTTAATGGTTCAGGCTTTATATCACCAAGTTACTTTCTCTAAATTATAGGACCAATTCACAGTGCCACCAGCAGCTACCCCAAGAGCAGTACCAGTTTTATTACAACGCTGCCAAACCAAGGGGGCAAACCTTCCAGATATTACACATTGATTTGAACGATCATTAGCTATCCAAAATGTCCTGTATTTTCTGAAATAATTTGAGTGGAAAACAGTAAAGCATCAAAAGCTAATGAAAACAGGGTAAACGGGTGGCTCAGTTGGTTAGAGTGCAATCTCTGAGCAACAGGGTTGCCGGTTCGATTCCCACATGGGCCCTCTGCAACTAGAGTGAAACAACTTGAGCTGAGCTTCAGCTGAGCTTCTGGATGGCTCAGAGGGTTAGAGTGTGTGCTCTTAACAACAAAGTTGCCAGTTCGACTCCCGCATGGGATGGTGGGCTGTGCCCCCCGCAACTAGATTGAAAACGGCGGCGGGACTTGGAGCTGAGCTGCGCCCTCCACAGCTAAGATTGAAAGACAACAACTTAACTTGGAGCTGATGGGTGTTTCCCAATAAAGTTTAAAAAAAAGGAAATAGAATGATTAATTTTTAGAAAAGCTATAGCAAATAGAATTTAGATATGATTCTAGTTGTAGATTGTTGGAGTTCAAAAAGATGTAAGGAAGAAGGAAAAATCAGTAGATACTTTCCTCTCATTTATTTAGCATGTGAAAAACCTGAGACTCATTTGCCTGAAGTCACAACTCAAACAGAACAGGATGGACGAACCACCAACACCTGCTGAGGCTTTTGTGAGAAGTAGGGAGCAAACAGGACACTCCATCTTGTCCTCCTTCTCAGGCAAAAGCCCCAGAACGAGCCCGCCACCGCCCCTGCAAGGCAAATCCAAATACTGCCCTGTGATTTCTGGCAACTTGAATCCGCGCGTTAATGAGCATTTCAAAAGTGGCCGCAGATGGTCTCTAAGTTCCAACGAGAAACGGATCCCGGACCCCTACTCACTTGGATCTCCATGTTTCTCCTTCCTCCTCCACCCTCCCGCTTCTGTTTTTAATTAGGACCTTGGAACTCATCAGAGCCAAGTCATTTAAAGAATGACTTTCAAGTCGTGTCTTTTAAGGAAAATTACTCTTGGGCTCCAGCCTCTATCTGTCAGTACACCCTCATGCGTCTCGGGGAAATTAGCAACCTGACTCTTCCCCCACCTGTCATTTAAAATAAAAAGCTTTCTTATTTGCCATTCAATAAAAAGGACAGTCAAGCTAGCAGCAGGCGGATGGGGTAATGAAACATAATTAAGCGTATTCAGCAGGTCCCCGGATCATATGAGCCTGCATGTTTCTTGGTGACGTAACTTGGGGATGATGCGTATTGGCGGTTTGCAATTGTGCTGCCCACGCAACATGCACGTGAGTGTGGAGTTTGTATTTGATGGGGAAAGCGGTGTGTCCCATGAGATGACCTCAGCGTCCACGGGGCTGCCAGTACTGTCCCTTTGCTGAACGTACGAAAACAAAATGTACAATAGTATCTGACACAGAGACTTCAGTGAACCCCACTATGTTGGGGACCCTTCACAGAGGCTGTTTGAAAGGCGCCTGAATGCCCTGATGATTGCTATTCTCTGGCTGAATATAGGTTTTTCCAAAACCCACATTAACCCACGCTCACTGTATGCCAGCCGTTTTCCTTGTATCCATGTAGCGAGTCTCTCATCAAAGCTCCAGGGAGAGTCTGCTACTGTCCCCAGACGAGGAAGCTGAGGCCCACAGAGGCAGGTCACCCACCCGAGTCAGTGCAGGAACCACAGATCGAGGCCGCACTGTCTGCCGGGCCTGGGCCACCTATCCCAGTGGGCAGCGCTCTGGCTTAGCGTCTCAGGTGCCGTGAGTGCCTCTAGACACCTGCCCACGCACAGCCCCACGGAGGAGACAGATTCCTGCCAGTGGGTGAAACCTGACTCTAAGCCAGCCTGGGAACTGAACTCCAGACGCACAAGTTAAAGAACGCCTCGGGCGACAGGGCATTCTACAAAGGACTAAGCCTAATCTCTTTTTTTAAAAAAAAGGTCATAGGGAAAGTTCAAGCCAAGGGAGAATGGCTGCTTTAGATAAAAAGAGATAAGGAGACATTGTGTTTCTCCTTAGATGATATTACAGTATCCCAGGTACTATAGTTATGCGATACGTCAGTATTGTTCGTTTTCTTAGGGATGCTTAGGTGTTGTGTCATGCTTCAGAATGTCCTTCTTCCTTCCTTCGGATGGGACGCATGCTGAGGTCTTCAGAAGTAAAATAAAAGGTCATGATGTTTGCAACTTAGTTTCAGATGGTTTACAAGGACACACATAGGCACTGAGCTAAAGCAGATGTGGTAACAGTGACTAATGGTGGGCTCTAGGTGGTGAGGGCAGTTTTCGTTGTGCTGCTCTTTTAACATTTCTGTATGTTGACATTTTTTCATAACTTAAGCTGGAAAAAATAGATTTGGCTATACTTAATTTGGAGTGTGCTGACTAAAATGAGACTCACAACCACAAACTTAGCACACAAAATTTTAGGGACGGAAGAAACCGGCGATAGACTGTATTTCCTCATCCTCTCACTTTAAAGATGAGGAAATATATACTAATATAATAATTTCTAATTTAAACACTTATTAACAGTTAAAAGCTACTTAAAATATAGCGTTATAAATACTTGCATCGAGTGTTTAGGTATCCTTTGAATGGTTTTCACAATTTTGATAAAATTGGAAAAAGTTACATGCAGAGCACCTAAATATTTTACTAATTGTTTTAAAAATGTTTAACAATTTTAAGAAGTTAATAATATTGATATATAATCGCACAGTGTAAATGTAAGTGATTAGCGTACTCGTCCCATGTTACAGATTAAAGAACAGAAGCAGCCATGGCAAGCGGAAGAATAAGTGGGACAGACGGACTTAGGTTTAATTCCACCCAATTCTAGTGGAGGAAAGGCAAAATGGATGAAAACCCAGAAAAAGGGTGGAGACAGTTGGCACTTGACGATTTTATCGAGCACTTCTACTTTGTTTATACCAACCAGGCAACGCCTACTGCAGTAAATAACTCTGGGAATCCAGCTCCAATGGGCTACAGCACACCTGAGCAGTCCATCGCCAGGTATTTCCAGAGGACAACTTTGTGACCTAAGGAATGTGCTCTGACTGGACCAGTGCCCTACGTACCCACATCCAGCATGGAGTGTGCACACCTGGAGGACCACAGGGTAGACAGAGGTCAGAGGCCAGAATGTTATTGATAATTCAAAGTCCCCACATTCGTGGTTTTTATCGTCTTTCCCAGCCCCTGTGTATGCCCACTCCCCAACCCCAACCATCCTCCCCCATCCACCAAATCTGACTGTGGATCACCAGGAAGGGCCACCCCTCAAGCCCTGGTTCTCCAACAAACGGACTCAAAAGAATGAGAAACAAAGACGTAATCGTTAGAACTGTTAGTTTACCCCAATACCTGCCACCCAGACATTGTAAAGTTCTTCTCATGTTGTTCCTATCTGAGAACCTGGTCCCAGGCACCTCCTGAATTTGGGAGCAAGAGTGAATGATTCTGAGGGCTTTTAGGGCTGCTCCAAAAAGCTTCTCAGTCTTTGGCATCTCATCACCCAGCCCCAGGCAGCAAGAAGCAAGTCTAAGAGTGCTCACATCAATGCCTCATCAGACCTGGGGGCTGATAGCAACCTCTGCCTAGTCACGGTCACATCACATGTGTGCGTTTCTTAATGCACTTGACCTTAGATAAAAGACGCTGCAATCCACTGGATTTGCAGCCATTCATACACATTGTAAGCTGAATATCCAATTATATTAATTTTGTTCTTATCCATTGATATGAATCTTTATGAATATATACTAAGTTATAGATTTATTTAATTGGTATGGTAGTGCTTTAAATAAAAAATTCACGGAGAGATATGACTTAATATATTTAGGAAAACATGTTGATATTGTTTTAAGTCACTTTGGGTACTTCATAAAATTCTGTTCTTCAAGGATCAAATCCTACCGTGTTTCCCTGAAAATAAGACCTAACCAGAAAATAAGCCCTAGCATTATTTTTCAGGATGCTCGTAATATAAGCCCTACCCCAAACATAAGCCCCAGTTAAGATCATCAGCCAGACATGACTGTTTGAATAAATGTAGATTTTTGTACATGAATAAATGCATAAATGTAGATTGCTGGAGCAAAAATTAATATAAGATCCAGTCTTATTTTTTGGGAAACAACGGTATTGCATCGCAAATAAATTTGTAGCAATTGACTTTTGACACCCTTCCACGTTGGATTTAGCTCTACTACATACGGCTGTTTGTTCTGGCTTTCGAGTTGCACATTAACAATCACTAGAAAGATTAAATCAGATGGAATCATGTGGGTCATGGAAACTGTGTGGGGTGTCATACTCAGAGCAATGCCAGTCAGACTTCCACGATGACCCTGACCCCCGAAGGCGACTGGGGACCTGGTGGCCTATTGTACGTGGTTCTGCTCCGAGGGCTGAACACTGCAGTAATGAGCTGGGCTCTCGCTCGCCCCAGCCTCCCTGCTTTGCGTTTTCCCAGTTACTACACGAATCAAATTACGGCACCTCTGCTGGGTTTCCTGTGAAAGAACAGATCTTACTGTAACCAAATATTACCATCTCGGAAAAACTTGATGCAACTAGCGAGGACTCTTCATTCTCAGGCAACAGAGAAAAGCTTCTTTGTTTTGAGACTGAGCACCTGGAACACGTTATGGGTGCGGGGGGGGGGCCTCCCTGGGCCCACAGTGGAGAGGGGGCTCTCAGGACCCAATCACACCCCTGCCCGTGGAGGGCCAGCCCGCCTCAGGCTTCTTCCTGGCTCCGTGCGGCCCAGTTTCATCAGACCTGGCAGTTGGCTATAGCCAAATGGCAGAGGGAGGCATGCTTCGAGGTGGAAGTATGCCATGGGTAAGGACTGCAGAACTCTGAGGCGACATTCCAGGAGACAGATGAGAAAGGGCTAAGGATCAGAGATGGGGGGCTTGGAAGCTATCCTCCTGCCCTCCGACCGCTCTTGTGCTCCCGAAGCAATTACCAGATAAGAATGCTGGCTGTGTCTCCGTGAGGGCAGGCAGACGTTTGGCACGGGATCAGTCAGCACGCATCTGCGGATGGCTCCCCTGAAACCAATGAAACCTGTGTTTCCACCTTTGCTTCAAAACACTTACTTTCCGGAAGAAAACCTCGAGCTGCTCCTTTTATCTTTCCACCATGGCCGACCCAGCAGTCACAGAAAGGAATGTAACACGGAGAGTCCGGAGCGGGAGGCAAGGCTGGAGCGTGGGGCTCAGGGTGTGCAACGGTGTCCTCACCTCTCCTTGTGGAGGGGAGAAGGGCCACTCCTCCGTGTACAGACTCAGGGGTGCTCTGAAGGCCCGTGCCCATCCAAACACCAACTTTTTGAAGATAACATCCCATCTTCGTTCACATGTTTTTAGTTACTGCTCCACAGAACAGGCGATTGCCCACATCCAATGAAATTCCCGTCTTTGACTCTGAGTCTCTAAGATGGTTGTATGAACATAGCTTTTTTTACCTCCCACCAAACAACAAAGTATAATTGTGTCTGAGTGTTAGCTCTTGTCATTAGTTCAATCATTTGCATGCAGGTATCACGAATAAATCTGAGCCACTCATCCAAAGTCTAACTCATAGCACTTTACATGAGGATGTGAGAAAACAACGCTGAGAAACGCACTGTTTTACAGCAAAATGGGAACTACCTGCACTACGATTGACCTGTTGCTATTTTTAATCATTTTAAACAAATTTTAATAAAATCATCGACTTTTGCTAAATACACAGATGTGTTTTTAGAGGGTCAGAAAGCGAGTGAAAGCCACTCTTAGACTTTATCTCCTTTGCACAAAAGTTATTGGGAGCCTACAACTGGTGGACCCTTGAAAAAATGCATCCCTTTACTTCTTAACTGTTGATAAAGAGTCCTGTCCACTTGCAACATGGTTCCTTAAAATGCCAAGGGGCACCATTAATCATTTACTGCCCAGAGTTCTGTTTCCAGGGACTTGGTGTGCTTTTACTCCACTCAGCCAATCTCTCCAGCAAGATGCAATGCGGCTACTTCACCCTGTTTTAAAGCAAGTTTAATTTACTTGATTAAAAGTACGCCTATGTTCAACATGTCTGCAAAAGGGCCAGGGAGGGACCTTCATAAAGGCTTTCCCTTTGAAATAAAATATACAGATTTCGTTTCCCAGTGTTTCCACGTCGATGGTCCTCGCTTTCTTAGTTTTCACGTCGTATCCAATATCACAGAGGCTGGCAGAGGAGCGACAGGGAAATGCTTGAGAGAGGGCCCCATTCTCTGCGCTTGTAAGTGTAACATATATTTTATAATAATGAGAAATCAGGGATCCACTGTTCCCGGCCTCAGAGAAGAAATGCTCTCTGCGGTAGAAGTGGGGGTGGTGGGGAGAGGGCTGGGATGTAAAGTCCTGGACAGAAGCCGAGCCCCCTCCTTTCTTGAAGTTGTTTTTTGTCACCGCAGTTTTTTTTCCACAAAGTTCCTTTGCCTAAACTGTTCACACAAACCATAAAAATTCACGCAGAAAAAGGAACCCTATTGACCAGAACTTATTACACAATTTTTTTTAAATGGAGTGCTTTATATTTAATGTTGTATTTATATCTTTCAGAGGAAAATCTATGACATGTATTATTTTTACCACCATGTGCAGAAAGTCCTTAAGCAAATATGTGATTAAGCATTTTAAAATATAAGACATATTTATTTATAGCATACACCCACAACTTTATTTTTATTCATCCAAACGATTGAAACGGCACTTTCTCGGCCCATGCGTTGGTTTCCTGTTAAAATATATAATTAGGCAGATTCTTAAGGTAACTTGTAGCTCTGAGGAGACGAAGCAGCGATCTTTTGGAAACTTTAAAAATATTGGTAGGAAGCGGTGCTTGTCTTTTCTTTTTTCCCAAGTTCAATAGCTCAGCTATTCATTTCCTGTTTCCAATAGCCAGGTAATTAGAGCATAATGAGAACTCTTTGCTGGAAGATGACATCTGAAAGTTGAAACTATTTGCTACCCGAACCTCTGACATGGAGGGGAGGGGACAGGAATCATCTCAGAGGGAGAAAGTTCTATGGCTAGAAAGTATTTCTTCTGGGAAAGACTCTAATGCCTGGGAGGTAAAGTGACATTTATGCCATTTTTTTTTATGGCATGATCAATTCTACATTGTTAAGGAAACAATCTCTAAAAGCTTCGGGACATACAGGAAATCTGTCTACCAGTTTCTCTTTCTAGGCACAACGCACATAGAGTCAAGTGAACACATCTTACATGTATGTCTTGATGAATTTGTCACCTGTGCAACCAGCAGCAAGATAAAAGCATTAGAACATTCCTAGCTCCTGAAGGGTTTCAACCCTTCCTGTCAACACCCCGCCCACGGGAGCCCCCATCCTGATTTCTATCCCCTAGATGTCTATCCCTGGATTTCACATATAGTTGTCCCCACTTATCCGTGGGGGATACATGCCAAGACCCTCAATGGACGCCTAAAACCGTGGATAGTACCGAACCTTATATATGTATAAATACTGTGTTTTTTCCTATACATACCTATCTATAATAACATTCAATTTAAAAACTAGGCACCATAAGAGTTTAACAACAATAACTAAGCAATATACTGTAATAAAAGTGATATGAATGTGGTGTCTCTCTCTCTCTCTGTCTCTCTGTCTCTCTGTCTCTCTCTCTCTCTCTCTCTCTCTCTCTCTCTCTCTCTCTCTCTTTCTCTCAAAATACCTGGAATTTTCCAGGTAATGTTTTTGGACCGTGATTAACCACAGATAACCAAAACCACGGAAAGTGAAACCATGGCTAAGGAAGGACTACTGTACTTGGAGCCAGGAAGTAGATGCCCTTTCTGTCTGGCTTCTTCCTCTCAGGGGTATGTCAGACCATTCGCAGCAGTCTGGAGAGCTGGGCTCTTATGTTTTCACAGCAGTGCAGTATTTCTCTGGGTAGATATACGACATATTATCCAGTCTACCTTTTGTGAGCCTGTGGGTGTGTATAGTTCTTAGGAAGAAAGCTGCTATGAACGTTCCATCCATGTCTTCAGGTGAACAATGTGAGCACTCGCTTTCCGTGGGTGTGAGTGGAATTCCCCGGGATAGTGGCATGTGGGAGCCTTTGGTCAATTCTGCCACACCGCTCCCCAGTGAGGTCGCATCCACCATCCCTCCCACCAGGAGCCCACTGAGGACTTCCGAACGGCAACAGGGGTATGACTCCTAAAAGGAAGCACACTGTCCCGATCAACAGAACAGCTAGCAGAAAATAATTTGAAAATTCAAAACCTCTCCCCAGGGAAGGTCCTGCCCCAGCTGAGTGGGCTCTAGCCAGGGTCCTGAGGCCTCTCTGGGTGAAATGTCCCACCCACAGTGGTCGGGGAACTGAGGGACAGTGATGATGGCCAGGCAGGCCCCCCCCGCCCCCCCCCGCCCTTGAGGGCTTTTGGCCACACATGTGGCCAAGGATCTCCCAGGACAAGCAAGCCTTTCTTGGATCAGGCTGCCTCTAGCACCCACCAGCCCGATTCACAGCCCCGAAGAGCGACAGTTATGTGACTTCTCTACTTGATCCAGGAGGGTCACCTGAGCCCTCCTCATTTGGGCCAATGTTCTCTTTTTCCAGGATTTTTTCTAATTATTTACCAAAATGCAAATAGTGAAACTATTTAAGGAAATCTGCCGCCCTCGTGGCCAGCAATCCCCCAACCCACAGTGATCCTCCTGCCCTCTGTGTGTCCTTCCTGCCTTCTGGGACAATGCCTTATCTTCTCCACTTATACTCAGACCCTCGGAGGGGCCCAGAAGGGAGGCTTCAGGCTCTGGGCTGTAAGAAAGCCAGAATCCCAGGGGACAGTTGGGTCCGATGCACTCACAACCTTGCAGGATGGTCCCAGGATCCTGACAGTCAGCTGGGGGCTTGTGTAGGTGTGGGGGTGTTAATATAACCCCAGATTCTTTGACACTCCTCCCTTCAAGAGGTAGAGTCTGATTCCCCTCTGCTTAAGTGTGGGCTAGACTTATGCCTCCATTCTCATAAATAGAACAAAGCAGAAGTGATGGTGTGTGACTCCAAGACTAGGTCACAAAAAGCACTGCACCTTCCTGCTTCTTCTTGGGGTCTCTCTCTCTCTCTCTCTCTCTCTCTCTCTCTCTCAACCCATCTCCATCTGTCTTTCTCATCCCTCACTAGCTTTGGGGCAAAACCAGCTGCCATGTCATAAGTATACTTGGGCAGCACAGTGGAGAGTGCCCCACATGCTAAGGAACTGAGGCCTCCGGCCGACAGCCATGTGAGCGTGCCATCTTGGCAACTCCCCAGTCAAGCCTTCAGATGACTGCAGCCCCGCCAAAGCATGACTGTGACCTCAATAGAGACCCTGAGTCAGAATCACCCAGCTAAGTTGCTTGCAGATTACTGAGTAAGAAAATAAATATTTATTCTTTTAAGTCACAAACTTTTGGGGTACTTTGTTACATAATAACAATAGAAGTTATTAGTGCTGCTAACCAAATATTTCTGGTTCTGCCTTCTAGAAACAGAACAGGGGGACATGTCTCCCCTCCTTGGAATTTGGACATAATATGTAACTTTCTTTGGCTAATGAAATGTGAGTGAGACGGATGTGGGTCACCTCTGCGAGGGCACTCCAAGAGCCAGTGCACTGTCATCACCTCTTTCTCCCTCTGCCAAACCAATCGTCAGTATTGCCAGTTATAGGGCAATGTTTCATGCGCTTAGGGCCAGAGTGAGGGTGATGTGGCCCAGAGCTCCCAGCTGACCCACCATGGCCATGTGGCAGCAGAAGAAATAAGCCTTCATGGGTTTCAAGTGCCTGCACTTTGGGTGCTTGTTACTGCAGCGTAGGCAGGCCCATACTGACTAGTACAGGCACGGATATACAGGCTTCTCCGTTTGTCCGTCCTCATCTTTCCCCACTGTCTGAGGCTGAGAAAGCCAACATCTCCATCAAGCTCAGCGGGATGACACCCTTCACGTGGGTCCCCACCCTCTACACAGAGAAACGCACTCCTGAGAGTCCAAGCCTGGTTCGGGGTGAGATGGGACACGGAGCACTGTCCCTGTGGAGCCTGTTGCCTCGTGGACGGGAAATGCTGGCATGGGCGTGAGAGGAGCTGAAGGTGTTAACTGCCTGCTGGTGCGATCCAGCTCTGAAAGTCACAAAGTCAACACTGATTGATCCTTTGCTTTCTTTTCCAGAACCATAGAGAATTGGGGGGAAATTACTGTCTGGCCACCCAGAAAACAAAGGCCAGTTAAGATTTGTTTTATTTTTCTTTTCTTCCCAGATCAATCCCCAGTTCCCCACGGATCCGGTGTGGTTTTGAGCTTCCTCTGAGTCTGTTCTCCACACACCCCCTGCCCGGCCCCTCCCAGCCCCTCAACCGTCCTTCTCTCCTTTCCCCAGTCCTCAGGCTCCAGCCTCCTCATTAGGAAGTGTTAGAAAGTTGCTGGACTGAGAAATGAGCCTGTGAAATCTCGTTGTCCTAATTAAACCTCAACAAGGAGAGTGACAAGAGGCGACAGGGAGGAAAAGGGTGCCATCGGGGTCTCAACCTGGGCTCAGGCCTGGGAGGCCTTTGTCCCGCAGAACAAAAGCCACTGTTTGCATGTGTTAAACCCAATCAAACTTCATCAGGCCCAGGTGCAAAAACCCCACTTCCCAAATGCCATCTCAGCTTATGCCACCTTTTGGAGCCCTGAGGTCCCAGCCATCAGCCCCAATCAGGACAGGGCCCCACATCAAAGCTGCACTCCCTCCACAAACAGCTTCTGCTCTAAGATGCATTGTTGTTATGACTTCCTGTGCTCAGCCCTGGCCTGATGAATTAGGGCACAAAGCCCCCCATGGCATGGCCGGTCCCTGCTGATATTGTTAATGAGGTAGGAAGGAAGGTTGTCCTAGCCCTGGATGGACGAACGCAGTCACTTAAATTCCTGCATGGGAACAGGCCGAGCTACCCAGAGCTGTCCAGTTTCCTGAAAGCAGTGGCGCTTCCTGGGACAAACACAATGCTGCCTATTGTCCCTGTAGCTTCCTCTCCACCCTCCCAGCGCTGAAGCATTTACTTGGGAGCCACAACCCCGTGCAAAGGCTGTTTGCTGCTGCCCGGCCATGATTTCCAGAACCCCCCCACCCCCCGAGAAGTGGTTTCTCCACAGTCATTGTTTCCAGACTGGCCAAGCCGGCCAGGGAGGAGAAGCCAGGCCCAGGGACACTGTCTTCCCAGTCCTGGGAAGAAGCCGTGCTTGCAACACAGGAGCCTGGAGGCTCCTGGCACCTCAGCGGAGAGCTAGACGCGCCCCCATAGCTGGGCGGAGGCCAGGGTGGTGCAAAGCCCAGGCAGTGGCACCCAGGTCAGGGTCTCTGAATGAGGACAGAGCATGACTTCTCCAGCATGTCCTCAGAACATGGCTGGGCCCCTGAAGACAAACTCTGCCAGATCTCTGGGCAGCTATTTGGGCTTCTGCTTACCCAACCACTTCTTTCTAATCATCGCCCAGTCCCAAGAGCACTGGACTATTCCCCAGAGGTGGTTAAGAACAGAAGGAAGTTCCCTTCACACCCAGCAGACGTCCCCCCACCGTGTTCGGAAGAATAGAGGGGGTGAGGTAGGCAGAGGAGAGTCTGGGGCAGGAGTGGAGGCAAGACCAAGTGAGAATTGGGGGAACTGGGAAGTGGGGGCCGGTCTGTGCTGAGGTCCAGGTAGGAGACCGGATGTCACAATGGAAGCTGTGGCTCCATCTCCCCGGCTGTGTATTTGGGGGTGGGGGGGGTTCTGCTGCATTTTCTGGGACACCGAAGCACTTTGGAAGACCACCAAGATTCTAGGGTGGTCATGACACAGACCCTTTCTTATGGGCCAGAAAGACTGACATGTGAACAACCCCACATAACCCAAGACGGAGGTGACTGAGGCTATTATGAAGGTTCAAAAGATGCTCTGGATTAGGAGTGAACGGGAAGACATGGCGCCTTCCTGGGAAGGCTGCCCTTACTCAGGGCCTCAGCAGATGAGTAGGAGTTTGTGGGGGAAAGGGCATAAGTGAGGTGAAGGATTGGCTAAAGCATTGCTTATAAAAGGGACAGAAGCACCTGTTCCCATCTCAGCGCGGGGTGATCCTGTCTCTCCAAGTCTTTGGCACCCCTGCAGCTGGCCCAGCCCCACCTCTGACCCCCTATTTTGCAGTCTGCTGTGTGTGGGGGGCACGCAGAGACAACTTTGACAATGCAGCCATACTGTGGGGCCCATGAAGCCAAAAGGGCCCACTTACGCAGCTCACTCTTGGATGCTGGCAAGAGTGAAATCACTCGATAGGTATTTTGTCGTGTGTTTCTTTTTAACTATATATAAAAAAAAGGGTGGATGTGCAAACCCAACCCAAGAATACCTTGGCTCAGGCTCAACTAGATGAAACTTTAAAAAATGATTTAATGTTATGTTAGACTGTTGCCTATTAAAGCAATGTAGTGCCTTCTAGACATGCGTGATAGCGATGACTTGGGCATGTTTAAGGAGTGATAGGTCACCTTTCGAAGGAGAAACGATAAACATTTTGTCTGAGATGGACAGCAGCCTATGCAAGGATGTAAAGGCACTTATGTTCCCCGGTGACGATGCAACCATCTTCTGCGTCCCTTCCTGAGCTGCAATTCCCGAACAGAAACTGAGCGGCGGGAATCTCCCGGGAGAAGGGCACGGTGGGGACAGTGTGATCACCACATGACAGAGTCAAATGGCTTCCCAGTAAGCACGAGTTTCCGGTGGCTCCCCCGCCAGGGTTGGTAGGGGCCAGGTGGCAAGTGTGTGTGTTGGGTAGGTTGCATCTCGAGCTGTGCAGCTGTGGGCAGAGGCCTTCATGGAAAATCATTGGGCACTTGGCCCGCGGCAGATGGGACACCAAGCCAGGAGGAGCCGGGATGCAGCCGGAGAGGGGACGTGGAGGAACTGAGAAGCCTCGCCAGGTAACCACAGGCGGAAACCTGAAAAAAATGAAGGCATGCCACCAGTTCCAGAAAATGGGGCTAATTTAAAATGCAACTTCTTTCCTTGAAGTGGGCTTGGCAGGCCCAGTTGTTGAAAGGCAAAAAAAAAAAAAAAAATGCAAAGAAGAAAAAAGAAAAAAAAATCAACATGTTTTACATTTGTGGGGCCTGCATATCTAGCTGAGTGTCCCCCCTCCCCCCCCCAGACCCCCTCACATGCTGAATTGATGTGTGGGATCAGAACAAAGGGAGTTTAGAGAACTTGTTGCTATAAGGCCCAGAGCTAAGGGGGCTGTAATATAAAAATATTGTTTCATGCATTTCTGATACAAAATTAGCAAACAGGTAGCAGCGTGCCGGGTCCTCTCAGAAGCTACTGGAAGGCTCACAACGTTAGCCTCTTCAGCCGCTGCGTTAGAGGGTCACCTGAGCCCCTTGCCCTCAGAGGCCAGCTCAGCCAAGAAGAGGGAGGCAACGGTGAGCACCGCCTTGCTTTGAGAGTTCCTTTTTCCCCATTCACATCCTAAGGCCTCCATTCCTCATGTCTTCTCCTCCTAAACGTTCATTCTTCTATAAGGAGTGGAAACTCACTCATGCTCAAATGTGAACAGCGACCCCAGCTTTTCTCAGGATGGGTGAGCAGGCAGGCTCATGCTTTCCCAGGACTTAAGCTAAAGTAAGCTCCTGCTAAGCGGATGAGGAATATATTTCAGGGCAAAAGGGCCATACTGAACTTCTATGAGTTCCTTGATGTCTCCATGAGATTTCTTACCTCTGGGCTTTGTGCAAAGTTTAGTTCTTTCCAAATGCAATGCTTTTCGCCTAATTAGCTCATACTTTCTTTCTGCTTAAAAATTTCACTTCCCTGGGACGGCCTGTGATTAGAAGTGGGCCCTGTGGCAGAGGCTGCATAGCCTACAGATAATACCAAATCCTCTTTCTTTTTGACGAATGCACCCCTATATTGTTGGGGGCAGCAATGGGTGCAGCTAAAAAACTACATTTCCCAGGTTACAGACGTCAGCGGACAAGGAGATATAAGCAGATGTTTCTCAAAAGGGGGATAATTAAACCTGAAGGCTGGCTTTCTTCTTTGCCTTTCCTGCCTTGGGATGTAGCCATGAGGGTTGGAGCGCCAGCAGCCATCTTGGGACCAACTTGAGGATGGAAGTTCCCAGATAAGATGGCTGAGCAGAAAGAAAGACACAAGACATCAGGCTCTCTGATGAATGAGAGTACCAGACCTAGATTTCCCATCTCTGTACTTCTTTTGTGTAACAATAAATCTCTATCTTCTTTAAGTCATTGTGGTTTCTAGTCTCTGTCACTAGCAGCTGAACTAAAACCTAAGCCCTCCTCTCTTTGTCCATACCACTACTCACCCATGCAATGTCTCGTTAAGTGTCTGTCTTCTCCCTGGTCTGTAAGAGCTATGAGATCAGTGATGTATCTGCTCTTTTCGCCTGTTTCCTCAGCGCCTGACCTGTAGCTGGCGCATAATAGCAGCCCTACACATGTTTGTTGAACAAGAGGCCCCTGAAATGTGGCTCTGCCTGTGGGTGAGCATCCTTTTCCAGAGTTAAATAAGATTCCAGGCTATTGGGAGCCAGGGACCAAGAGAGGTCAGTGTTTAGGCTAATTAGGGTTCAGGGAGAGAAAACCACTTATTTATATTTATAACAATAAAATGGCTATTTTTGAGCCCATGCTATGTGCCAGGCACTATATTGGGGCTTAACAGAAAGTGTTTCCAATCCTCACAAGTGCAGGCAGCTGGCATTCCGTATCTTAGAGTATATTCCAAGTCTTGCTACCTAACAAATGGCCCCAAAACTCAGGGATTTAAAGCAGTAAGTATTTTATTATTTCTCATGATTCTCAGTGTGTCGGGGGCTCCACTAGAAGATCCTTCTGGTCTTCTTTGGTATCTCTCATTCAGCTACAGTCAGGTGATGGCGGGAAGTGGGGGTGCTGGATGTCCAAGAGGGCTGCTAGGGCTGGTCATTCAAGATGATTTCATTTACCTATCTGGAGCCTTGGCATGTGTGTCTGAGAGGCCAGGCTGGGGTCTTAGGGCCTCTTCTTATCCATGGGGCCTCTCCACCTGGTCTCTGTGAAGGATGACATCTGGACTTCTTACCTGATGGCTTAGCCCCCCAAAAGTGCAAAGGCAGCAGCTGCCAGAGCTTCTTAAGGGTCCGACCCAGAACCAGCCCAGCATCACTCAGCACATTCTATAGTTAAAGCTCTAGCAAGGGCAGCTCAGAATTAACACGGGAGGGGACTGCACAAAGATGTGAACACCAGGAAGTATCGTTCACAGGGGCCATCTTTGGGGGGCCAGCTGCTACACCCCATGAGTAGCTGTGATGACCTATATTTTATAGGTAAGGAGGTCTGGGTGAGAGAGGAGGAGGGGCTTCCCCAAGGCCCCACACCATGGAGAGGAGGAATGGAACCCAGGGCAACCCGCCTCCACAGCCTGTCTTTTGTCACTCGGCCGACCTCACTCCCTGAAGGCACATTCCAGGTCAGAACTCTGCCCAAAGCATTCATTGTCAAGGGCTGCATGCATGGGACCGAGGACAGTCCTCTCATCCATATGCTTAAGATCTGTCATTTAAAGCGGTAAGGGGGCCCTTGGAAAAATGAGGCCAAGGTGAAGGGTGACTTGACAGAGGGGCTGACACACTGACTGATGGTCAGTGATCCACACTCCTCTCACCACTGTCCACTCCATCCACTCGTTTCAGATTTCTGACTGTGCGTCATTAGTGCAGGCTAAAACTTACCCCACATGCACCTTACCTATTACCTCAGGCTCTCTTTCTTCAGCCAAGAATTTCCCAACTGAATCTCTATGGGTGCCCCAGGAACTGGGAGGCTCAAGGGGTGAGGTGCTCAGGAGGGGGATAATGGAAGCGTGACTCCAGGGCCAAAAGGAGCCCCTGAAGTAAGGTCCTCACAGAGTCTGAGGGTTTTCCTTTGTCCACCCAGCATCGATTTTGCCCAAATGTTTCTGGATGCACAGTGTCCAGGGAAGAGCAAGTCAGGCCCCCTGCCTCAGAGCTCAGCCCTCAGGGTAGGGCAGCAGAAAAAACGTGATCGGGGCTCTGGCTTAATGAGGTGAACCATGATGACCAGAAACAGACAGTTTGGGGATTTTGTTTGTTATTTTGTACAAGGCAGTACGTTTCAACAGCGGCCGGTGTGAGGGTCAAGTTTAAACATTTTCACGTCACCTACAAAAAAACAGTGATGCCATTGTTACACTGTCCTTTTCCACCTTAAAATGGGATTGGTTTTGTGGGTTGGGAAAGTTACCAAAAATAAGTTCCTTCCATCACAAAGGTTAGCACAAAGGAAGCTGCTAGATCATTTGCAAGATGAAAGAGGCCTGTAGGTACGTAAGAGCTGTTACAGATAACAGAATGCCAGACCACCTACACTCAAGCCTCCTGTGTATTTAATGCACATAATAGACAATGAATCCAGCACAACTGGAGGAGAAAAAGTGAAGTTTGTCGATAGCTCCCTATGTCCAGGGAAGAGCCGAAAAATCTGTACGTGATAGCTCATAGCTGCATGCTATGTTTTAAGAAAAGCAATAACTAAAAAATGTTCTCCCCCTTCAGAACCAACGCCCTGAATACAGGATGCCCAGCAAGGGTGTGCCAAGCCGCCAGAAACACAGCTTCCTGAGCGCCAGTTCAGGATGGAGGGAGCCAGACTGGGGGTGTGGGCTGCTCCCTCTCCCTCTCCTTTAGAAGGGATCTTTGCCATCAGTTGATGGCTTTTATTTTGTGTCCAAACATACAGGCAAGACACTCACTAGTAACAGCCCAGGTCGGGCCTTTTCGGCACTTTCAGAGCTTGCAGTCATGTGGGGACTTCTGAGGAGTTGTTCCTCTTTAAAGCACACACAACAAATGCCTTACGTGGAGGGGCCCGGGCCCAGGCAGACGTGGCAGGTCCAAAGGATGACAGGGTGCCCAGCCAATAGGTTGGGCGGATGCTCCCGGGCCCCCGGCCTCAGGGCAATCTTCACAGCCCTGCCCAGATGTGGCGTGGACTCCTGGCACCTTTAGTGCAGTTGAGCCAATGCCATGATCATTATTTTCTCAAAGGGAGGTGACAACATGCAGGTCCAAGTTCATGGTCTTGAATACTTCTTTCTTTCAAACACATCTCCCTATACCTAGGAGCACAGTCTCTTCCCTCTGTCTCTTCCTCCCCAGGAAGTTTATTTGCCTGTAAAAAATACATACATACATACCTACATATTAATACATACATGCATACATACATATTAATACATGCATGCATGCATACATATTAATACAGACATACATACATAAGTTTTGGAGATCTCTACAGCCTCTATCAGTTTTCCAGCATGGCTAACCATTGATGATGTTATTTCATCAATAAATGTCCCAGGAATGGGTGGGGAAAAAAGGATAATTTTTTTTTATTATTACTCCAAACCAAGGCCTCGTTTTAATTTGTTCTAGAAAAAGAAACAGTCCTGATGCATTCACCGCAGACCACCAATAAACTATCCGGTTCACAGTCAGTGAATGTGCCAAATCTATAAATGGTCATTTGCATTTTGAATATTTTCGGGCCCCTTGGGATATCGGTCCTGGGTCAGCAATGCCACCGGGTGCTGGGCAGGGGTCTCTGCAGGTAGGCACTTAGGTTCTAGAAGGAGGAGACCAGCCAACAGACCAACAACTAGAAAACGTATGATCAGCGCTATAGAGATGGAGGACAGGCTACCGTGACGGATGCCAGCAGCAATGCATTGACTCAGCATTTAGTGATTTTTTTTTATTATCATTGGCACATCCGCTATGTAGGCAGCTTGGCTGGACCATGGTGGAAAAACAAAGTGTTTCTGCTCCCACAGAGCTCAGGGTAGCAGAGAGGACCAATGTCAAATTTATGACTACACAACCCGATGTGATTATAGTTTTATATATAAAAATGACGCCTGTTATAATGTAGCTGCTCCATGAGCTGGAACATGGAAAATGCCTAGAGGTGATGCTCTTATTGCGGAGTCTGGGCCAGGTAAGATCCATCCCAGCCCCTCAATGGGCACAAAGCCTAACCCAAAAAGTGCTAAAGGTCCCTCCTCCCTTTCTTGAATCTATATTACATCCAGTTCAACATGCTTTCCTCAAGCCCTAGAATTCAAGGCTAGTAGATGAGCAATTTTTATAGCATGTAATGAAAAATATAACCTCTTCATAGTAGTGCCCTGGTGTTTCTGGGTTTTGATCTTTGGAAAACTATCTTGATTAACATTCCTTTGGGGGTAGTTGTAAGGAGCCTCTGAGGAGTGTGGGCAGGTGGTTCTTGGCTGGGTCAGATGTTGGACTTCTTTGGGCGCGTGGTGAAACGTGAAGTCATAACTCCACTGAAAATAAACAGGGAAGTATAAAGAGAGGACTCATTTCCGCCATCCGGACAAGGTGGGCTTCAGGTTGGGGGAGTTGGGGGTGCCTTTCATGAGAGGCCAGGCATGAGCCAACCAGAGAGCAGAGGCTGGCAGAGTTCTCATGCCTTGATGTGCATATGAAACTCCTAGTTAAAAGGGAGACTCTGTCTCCATAGGTCAAGGGCAGGGCCTGAGACTCTGCATTTTTTAAAAAGGTCCCAGGAGATACTGA
This sequence comes from Hipposideros armiger, assembly GCF_001890085.2. Taxonomy (NCBI): domain Eukaryota; kingdom Metazoa; phylum Chordata; class Mammalia; order Chiroptera; family Hipposideridae; genus Hipposideros; species Hipposideros armiger. Next base: position 5,306,318 of record NW_017731385.1, read on the forward strand.
TGCTGCCAAACTAGGGAAGACACTTACAGACATGTTAGTAGCTTTTAGAAGTGCAGAATCCTGAGCCCCACCTTAGACCTGGGAATCGAATCTGCACATTAACAAGATCCCAGGTGAAGGGTACAGTGTGAGAAGGCTGGTTCCTTAGGGCTGCGCTACATGCCGCGCCCACAGCAGACATGGCTAATCCATCACAGCACGAATGATGAGCCTTCTCTGCACAGTGGTGCGAGTGCCCTACTAATGCCTGAGAATCAGCCTGGGAAAGAGACTCGGTGGCTAGTCTGGACTACAAAGGTTGAGAAGAACCAGCCCTAACACATAGCTAATGAAACAAGGGAGTAAGAAAAACAAGTTAGGGCAAAGTTGGGCTTTTGGAAGCCTCAAATTAGGAAGATTTCTGGGAGGAACCCAGGAAGTGTCTGCAATGTTGGGATGAAGCATAAATATATGTGAAGGGGGCGTGTGTCAGGTGGAATGGGCCTGGAGCCCAAGAAAGAGGGTCTCCATCCTCCGGAGTCTAGAGCTGTTGAAAGCCAGCTGTGGCATCCATCAGAGAGAAGACCAGGAAGAAGACTCTAGAAGGGCTGAGAAGCTGCCTATCTGGCTTGCGTTTTTCTTGGCCAGGGCTGAAGGAAATGACTGGGGTCTGTACCCCAGCAAGAGAGTTTCAGGTGACATAAATGAAGCACCCACCATACACCAGGCAGGAACTGGCCCTGTCACAGCGGTGATCTCATTTAGATTTCTCAACCCATGAGGGAGGTCCCACCATCGGCATCTGACAGACAAGGAAACAGGCTCGGGGAGTTTAAATAACAAGGCAGTAAATGCCTTAGCAGGAATCCTACCCTCTGTCTGCCTGCAAGGCTGAACGCCTAGGTTCATACATATTTATCCATTGACATTAAGAAAATCGATTTCCTGCAGTCTTGGCAAATTTCCTTGACTGTCTCACCTTTGAGAGAGGCAGGAAGGGATAAGGATGGGGGTTACCAGGTGGGGCTGATGCGGAGAGCTGAGGGCAGGCAGATAGGGCTCTGGCATGGCATTGTTAGCTCAGTGATAACTTGGGCAGCAGTGATGTCTTCCTGTCCTACTGCACGTGTGCTTGGCACGGCACACCTATCTCTTATTTATCGCCATGACCCCCTCGCTAGGTAGGAATCATTATGCCCATTTCCAGAAGAGGAGGTGAAGGCTCTTGCAGCTGAGGGGCCAGGCCTAACTGTGCTTCCTGGGCACAGTCACCCCACATATGTCTGTCTCAAAGGTAGGAACCCATGTTAGACCCATTAAGAAGTGAGTGGGAGTTTTGTGGGCTAGCCTGGGCACTGGTCATTAGTTCTAGCATTGTGTCTATGATACAACTGAAGTTTGGGGGGATTCTAAGGTAAATACGCTCACGCGACACAGTTTATTTGTAAATTGGGGAATTCCTGTTCCTCACAGTAGAACGAACTTCAGTGGGAATTTTCTATTCAATTTGGTCCTGTGACACCTAGTGGCCAACCGGAGAAGTGCAATAGAGTCATGACATTGTAAGCAGGTGCAAAGATGGGTACTCCTTGGGCTAAAAGGTGGACTGAAATTCATGATAACTGAAGTGTCCATAGAAATTATAAGATGCATATTAAGCCATGTAGCATCTGTAATTCTATGTCTGGTTTCTAATATTTCTGCTTCTTTACTATTACTGGTGGAAAATACACCTTATCCAATCCATTTTCTTTTAATTGATAAGCTATGTTTGATGATAATTTAATATAATATAATATATAATAATATAATATATAATATAAATATAATATAATAATATAATACAATATAATTTATATGAATAATATGAAATATAATATAAACTCAATTGCTTGCAGACATGCTCAAAATGAAAAGCATTATACATTTGAAAATGTTATAGGTCACTAATTAATCTACTCCCTTGGAGGTAGGGTGGATGTTTTAGGATCACCATAATGCCAGATTAAAAAAAAAACAACTAAGTGAAATATACACAAATAGGCTTCCCATCTCTTATGCCTAAACTCAGGATAAGACGTGATGTGTTTCATCTTTACAAAACACTTTCTGATTACAATGAATGTCAAGAGGGCTGCCTGAGTAGCTTTAACACCACAAAGGCACAACCATAAAAGTATCCCCCAGCTATCTCTCAAGAACAAGGATTTTAACAACCTCTCCTCTCCCCACCCTGTATCCACCCCAGGCTCTGAATAATGGAAAACATCCAAAGGAAGACTCTTTGGTAATTGACGCTGCTCTATGGGGAGTCCTGGCTGGGAGGTGGGAGGGATGGCTTGTCACTGTGGGGACTGGGGTGGAGAAGCCCAAGGGTGATTCGTCAAACGAACGCACTCAAATTCATTTTCAAACATTTTGGTTTTGGCACACTGTGTCTTGCTAAGCCCCCTTTCCCGACATTTTTATGCCCATGTGGATTTCAAGAGAAATTTAATATGTATGTTTCCGATTCACTTAGGCTTCACTCAGCACAATGGTTTAGTGAGAGCCGCTGTGTCCAAGAATCGTCCAGAAACCTTTTATAAGCCCCTTAAATGACTTTCCTTCTAACCAGGAAGTGCGTTTTTGTCCCCGAATAAATTGAACTTAAACCCCCAAATAATTCAAATTTGGTTCAAAGCTCAGAATCCCTGAATTGTGAAGAGGGTTGGAAAGTTTGCAAAGAACTCTCATGTCACTGAGAAAGTCCAATGGTGGAATGGAGAAGTGTGGAGCATTATAAGTATTGGGTTGTCGGAAAAGTCGTGACATATTCTTTTCTGTTTTTCGTTGCAAAAATGCGTCATGATTTTTCCGACAACCTAATAAGATGCAAAGATTAAATGCAGTGACGTTTTATATACTTTAAAGCCAGAAGTCTGACTTCTTGCTGCCTGGGTCAAGGGCTGGGCCAGCTTCCAAGTCTGTGCCATCATGTATTTAGCTTTCTGAGCATTGGTACCTTCCTCAGTAGACTGGAAGGCGCAACCCCAACAGCTAACACCTATGGGAACCATAGGATAAAAGGCTACCTGCCCAGCTCCAAGAAGGACTTTGTTCCAAAAGGATTGTCTTCCCTGGGTTAGGACCTCACCATCCGATTTAGGCAGTTAAAGCTATGGATAATCAAAGAGTTAACTTCATTTATTTCATCTCAGGGTTAGTTTTGTCTTTGTTTTTTAAACCTGCTATAAACCTGATTACAGAATGTTCAGAGCATTTGATTAACATTAAAAAAAGTAGAGATGGTGATAAGATTTTTTAATGCACTGCTTTTTCTATACAAAAATGACATAATTATTCCACCTGAGTTTATAACATTTTTTTCTAGTCATGGTGATAGAGCAGAGGTTAAATAACTAGCTGTATCACTTAGGATTCCGTTCAGCTACATATAACAGAAAGACCAAATAACACGATTTAATAAGAGAGCGATTTACCCTTCGCTCACATGAAAGAAACCCAAGGAAGGAAATCCAGAACACAAAGCTTGGCCCCAGACTTATCAGGGACCTGGGCTCTTCCTATGTGCCTGCTCTAATGTCCTTATCATATAACTTCCGTTCTCAGAATTGCTTCATGGTCACTAGATGGCTGCTGGAGCCCCAGCCCTCGTGTCTATGTTCCAGGCAGCAGGAAGGAAGACGCACCTCTCAGCTGACTCAGGCCCAAGTGAAGAGCTTCTTTGGAAGCCATACCGAAGACTTGGCTTATATCTCATTAAGCACCCCTGTCTGCAAGAGAAGCTGAAAAATATGTTTCATCAGAGCACATTGCTGCCCTCAACCATATGGGTTCCACTTGCAAGAAAGAAGAATTGGGTGGTCGACCTGGTCTCTACCTAATCTGCCATGCTTCCCCTCCTGGCTTTGTTACAACTCTTAATCATCAGGAGTTACTGTTGGCAGGTGGACCAGGGGGGAAATTCTAGCAGCCATGAACTGTCAGGCTGTGTGTGGATGAGGCCTAACCAAGCCCTGACCCACCAATATTTGGATGTCTCCTTTTGCTTTTGTGGACTCTTGGTTCTCTGCTTCTGCCTGGTCTAAATCTGACTTACTTCAGATCAATAATTGTGTGTGAAAGCTCTCCCCTGAGGGCCTAAGAGAAAGCAGCTGAGAGATATGGTCTGACCCCATTTTCTTTGACTTGGTCGGGTGTCCGTTGGTTTTCTTTCTCAGACCTGGGTGCTCCTGCCTTTGGTGTCATCACTGATGAAAACCTGCAGGAAAAGAATCGGTTTGCATGTTCCCTGAGGACAGACTGAGGTAGGAACACAGGGGTCTTGAGGGGTCTTAGTTTCTAGCGAGGATGAAAGGCAATTAGTTCTCTACTCAAGTCATGTTTGGGCAACATTGAATAATTCACATGAAAGCATGGAACCATTTTCATTGACACCAGCAGGGAGGTGTTTGCAGTAGTCAGTCTTCCTTCACCTCAGGGCCACCTGTCTGCCCATTTTATAGCCAAGAAAACTGAGGTGAGGTCACCTGCCCTGAAGAGCCATGCTGCTTCCCTATTTCAGAGAGCCACCCTCACCCAAAGAGTCCGGCTTTCCACAAAGGGGTCCTACATACCAGGTCCCATAGCCTGGCCTTGGTTCCGGGGTGCTGGGCGAGATGGGTGCTGAGTAGCTTGTGGGAGATAGCTCTGCAGCTGGCCCCCGACTCTGGGGCTGCTAGGAGCCCTCAGAAGGCCTCTGGGCTCCCCCTCTCCCCACCTGCCCGGTGAGGCTTAGGTACCAGACTTGAAATAAAGGAAAACAAAAGGGGTATCCATCATTATCATCATCATTAATTACATGTGTGACCGACAGCAACATTCCCCACCAGGTTTATGCACTTAAAAATGGAATTAGGTTGAGCTTTCAGCGGGGGAGGGGGAAATCGAACTTCCGTTTTGTTTCCGTCTTTCATTTATGCTCATTTTTACTGAGTGTTCATCAAACCAACGAGCCCTCCACGTGGAATGCCTTGGACTCAGATAATCTGACACGCCAAGAAGCCAAGCACCACAGAGCTGAACACAAACTAAAAATAGTATTTTTACAATGAAATTAACACAGTGACTGTTGACCAGGGAAGCTTCCTCGAGCCAGAAAGAAGCCCGGGGAACTTGCAACTTCCCCGAAGAAAAGCCTGCTGGCAGAAATCATTCTCCAGGAAGAACAGGAAAATGAACTGGCATGAATAAAGCACTTTACAGTTTATAAAGCACTCCTTCACATCATTTTCTTGTTTGCGCTTTTTGCAAACACTGTAAAGTGGGAAGCAGGATATTTTTCAGAAAAGGAAACTAAAGCCTCAGATTATTTTTTAGAAAAAGAAACTAAAGCCTCAGGGTGATGAACCCAAGAGCACGCAGCTGGAATCCAGGTCAAGGATGTGGTCAGAAGGGGCTGGGCCTCCTCTGGCACCTTGGATGTTCAGGCAATCCCCTTGCCATCCAGTCACCCAGTGGCCACCTGTAACAGGAAATGGCTCTTCCATTTCCCGTAGCACCTGTGGTCACCACCTCTGAGGCCAGGACCTCGGGGTTTGATTCCAGCCTGAAGGGACACTGCAACCATTTTGACCCTGTACCTTTGCTGTGCTCTGTGCTTCCCAGTGACATGGGGCTGCAGACACAGGTGCTCACTTTGGTGGAAGAAGAGTGCGGGGAACGTAAGAGACACCCCTCCTCCACGCCCTGGACCACCTACCCCCACACAGTCTGGCCTGGGTTCCTCCATTGCCGGTGACCTCTGGGCAAGTATCCACACACCTCTGCTTACCCGCCTGGAAAATGGGGAGAAGAGCCTCTTGCCTTCATCCCTCCCACGGAGTGGCAAGACGGGGAGCAGAGGGAACCTGCTGGTCTGGACAAGTCTCAGCCATGCCCATCCTCCTGACCTGCCCTCTGGGGTCTGCCTGCTGCGGCTGCATGCCAGCTCTGATCCTGGGCTCCCAGGATCACGTGTGTGAGTTGTCTGTCCCCAGGCGGCAGTGCAGGTGAGGCGGTCAGCATCATTGCAATTGGTTCCCAAGGCCAGCTGCTGCGGGTCATAAGGCTTTCTTCGGGTGTGAGGTGAGCCGACCTACATTCCTGGCTTCATGGTGAGCAAGTGGCGGCTGCCCACCACTTCCGAGCAAACGGTCTCCATTTTCTCTGTCGGAGGGAGTAGAGTGCCAAGCCCCAGCCCTGACGGCCTCCACGCATCCATCTAGCACTTACTTCATTAAGTAAGTTTCTTCCACACATTTTCAGATTCTTTCAAGCTCTGGTACGAATAACCTAAGTTCAACCAACCCGGATCCCCGAGAAACTCTTGGAATGGGGGTTCAGTTTAGAAAGCTTCTCTGGTTGCAGCCCCCTGAAACTTGCGTACCCTCCGACCTTGGATCCCTGGCCAAAGTGCAGGGAGGGGCTGCAGCCAGACCCTGGAGATCCTCCTGGGCCCAGGTACCCAGACACGGGCTCAGCATCCAGCCAGGGGCCCTTACATGAGACCTCCATCCACGTTTCCAGGAGACCTGAGTGGGGACTAGGGGCCAGCCAGCCAGGCAGGACAGCAAGCCCAGGAATTGGCAGGAACAGCTGAGGAAAGAGGCAGCATTGCTCCAGGAGCCCTAATTGTCGTGGAGCCTGATATTGAGGACAGATGCAGTGATGTCCATCAATACTCACCCATTCAGGGGTCCCATTATCCCCTCTCCCTGCCTCACCTATGCATTCTAACACTTAACAGTATAGGCCCTTTTCATCCCCAAAGGGCAAGTGGTCTGGTGAGGGATTTGCAAAAGCTTAAAAGCTTCTCCACTATCTAGAAGGACACCCAGCAGCACTTCAGTGGGGAAGGAGAAAGGGGACAGAGATGGACACTGAGCCCCCCCAAACAAACAGAAGGAGCCTCAGACAGTAAGGAGCACCCCCATTGCCTATCACTAGCGATGACTCGCAGAAGGAAATGGACTGAGGGACTGACACTGCGCTTTGTCCCCTAGTTCAAGTCCTACATCATTGTTCCAGAAACCCGAAGGCTGACATGCATAAGAAGCCGCTTCCTTGTGTGTCTCAGATGGACCTGGGGCAAGTCCCTGGGGTGGTTGGAGCGTTTCCCAAAGGGCAAAACGACAGCAGCAGGATGTGCCTCGGTTTCCCGGGGAACTTATGGGCAACCTACTGGACAAAAGCTTCCACTCTTAAAACATAAAGCTGCAAAGATCCCATGTGCTTTCTCTCTCTCTCTTTTTTTCTTTCTCATTTTTTCAAGTTGCGATATAATTCATGCATTTTAAAAATCAAACTAATTGCATCCCGGGACCCCAGGCTGGAAGCCGTTGTACGCCTGTGAAGGTCAGAGGCCCAGCCAGGAAGGGCCAGAGCTTTCCCTTCCCGGCCAGCCGGGTCCAGGGTGCGCCTGCCGGCTGTCCCAGCTCAGGCCGAGTGGGGCGCGGCGGGCGTCTGTCCTGCGAGCGGGCACACAGCACGCTGCCTCTAGGCCGTGGCACGTGGGCAAAAACGCGGGGCCGCCCCACCGGACGCCAGGATCCCGGACGCCGTGCAGGGGCCCAGACCGGCGGGTACGCATTCCCGGAGCGCGGCGAGCCAACCGAAGTTGGGCGAGTGCGCCGAGCCGCGGCGGGCAGGGGGCGGCAGGTGCCGCGGGCGTGCTCTCCCGACTTCAGGGAGACAGCCGGACGCTGCGGTCCCCACGCCCCCGCGACCTGGCCCGGCCCGGTGCCCGCGCCTTGGGACTTCCGGGGCCCGGCGGCGCTCCGGGGAGCTCCTCCAAGGGCAGCCTCCGGGGTGGGGGAGAGCTCGGCACTGTGGCAGGGCTCCCGCAGGGGCGGCGGGCGGGGTGGGGTGAGGCGGGCCAGCACCCTCCCCTCCCGCTGGCCCTCCCTTCCTCCCGTCCTGCAGCCAATTAGACGCCCCCTCGGGCGGGAGGCGTGGGGTGCTCCATAAAGCGGCTCGGAGCTGTCACCCCGCGAAGAGGCTGTGCACGGCCTAGGATAGAGCCGGCGCCGAAGACTCGGGCGCCTCGGACCACGGAGCGCGGAGGAGCCATGGCCACCAGCAACGGGGCCGTGGAGAACGGACAGCCAGACAAGAAGCCGCCTGCCTTGCCTCGCCCCATCCGCAACCTGGAGGTCAAGTTCACCAAGGTGAGGTGGCGCCCATCCTACCCGACGGCAGCCTGGCTCCGCGCTGGGCTGCCGGGCCCGGGATGGCGGGGACTAGGGGCCAGCAGAAGCGGACCCCTGCCGCTTCGCTCCGAGGGCGCAGCGCGCTGAGGGCGGCGCACTCTCGGCTGAGTTCGCCAGGCTCTCGGGACCCGGGGCTCTCTGCCTGGGCCGGGTCCTCCCGAAGCCGCGTTCGGTGCAGGGCTTCCCATGCGGGAGACCGCGCCCCGCGGACATCCACCGCGCACCCCGAGGGGCACTCCGCGATCCGCACGCCCAGACGGGCTCTCGGGCGGCGGAGCTCAGCGCTTTCAGCCTCAAATCTGGCCGAGGGAGCCTGCGCAGCGTCCGCAGGTTGCCAGCTGCAGCCTGGCGCGGCCCCGACGTGCTCCTGCCGGGCCTCTTTGGAGGCGAGCAGAAGTGCGCAGCCGAGGTGCCTCAGGCGTGGTGGGCTCCCTACACACCCCGCTGCAGGGTGTCCGGACCCGAACCGGTCTGGCTTCGGGAGGGTCAGAGGGTGCCCGCCCGAGAACGCGAAGTGGAGGTCTGAGAGCTCAGGCTCACCCCGAAACATGCCATTGGGAGGGAGCAAAGGGAGAGCTGTCGGGCTGCTTCTTGTGCTTAGCTTCCACTGGACAGGCCAGCAGAGCGGAGGGAAGTGGGAAGGGGATCACCGGTAGGACTGCCCTGGAGCCCAGAGGCCCTGGTGTTGACAGACGAAGAACGCGTTCCCAGGTGGGCTCAGATCTGGGCCTGGGAAGCCAGCCGCGCGCAGGTGGCAGGGCCCCGTCGCGCCGCCAAGCAGCGAGGCTCTCTGTCTTTTGGGGCTGCGGACCAGGAGGCCAGAGTGTCAGCAAAGCGCTGAGATCACCTGCTTCAGGCAGAAACGGAGATGGCGAGGCCTCAACTGGGCTGAGCAGGCTGGGAGCGCCGCGGCCCAGAGGAGTCCAGAGGCTCTTAGGAGGCGGTGGGATGGGGCGGGGGCCCTTCAGGGGCGCCGACGGAGATCACTGCTGGCTTCACGTTCCCCAACTTTTGTGTCCTTCTATTTTTTGCATCTAATCCATAGCCCCTAACTCCAGCTGACACAGCACTTAGAAAATTCCCCCATCAATTTTACTTTCAAACGTAGCAATTATGTCTCTCAAGTAGTTTTAATCAGGCGGAGAAAGTTGCAGACCACTATGTGTGGCCTTCAGATTTGGGTCTCTTGGCACTTAATGTCTGCTGGGCCTCTGATCACATGACATTTAAATTAACTGTTTTCAGAGGGCTCTGTAATCAACAGAGACACGTCACCATAAATGCTGGAGATTATTTTTAATGTAGCTTTCCTTAGCGGTATCAGCTTCAGAGCAAAAATTCCAACGCAAATTATGGAAACAGTGAAACTAGTACCTAATGTTTTTTTTTTTTTTTAGACCCGAACACTGCTGGTGCTCGCTTGTTGTTGGTGATAGCGTTTTATTTTATTTTTGTTTTATAGGGTTTTTAAAAAACGATATAGAAACCAGAAATTACATATATGATTGTCCTTTTACCCTTGACCTTTGAGTCCTATCAGAGTGATGCAGCCACACACAGCAAGTTTACCTCTTTCTCTGCAACTCCTTATGGCCCCTAGGATCTCAGCAGACTCACCGAGGCCACCGGTGTCTTTCATCTTGCTAGGTGCCCCCTTGACCCAGTGGATCTGAACTGGGTGTGTGATTAAGGCTGAGGGATGACAATGAGATGGAGGGGATCAGAGAACCAGGGTCCTTAGGGGCTCTCAGGCCATGATGGTGGCAGCAGCCTGACACCAGGCCGCTGTACTCTCCCTCCTTCCCTGTGGAAGGTGAGGCCTCTGCCTGCTCTGTCCTTGCTCTGGGCCCACCTCTGCAAAGATCCCACCACCGCAAAGATTCCACCACCACCCCACCCCCAGCAGCTGGGGGGCCCAGGCAGCTCCTGTGGTGTGACTGAGGGTGAGCAGCAGGGGAGCAATGTTGAGGGAACCTCTGGCTGGACAGGCAACCAACACGGCAGATGAAAAAATTGAAACCCAAGTGAGGCAGGCAGTTGGGAGGGCTGGAGTGTGCAAACCAGTAATGGTCTGTTACTTTTCAAACCTGCTCCATGGTGCTTCTTGCTAATAGACGACAAGCCAGAGATGGTGGGTCGAGTCCCAGCCTTGAGGGTACCATTTCCCAGGAACCCCCCACCGATCTCAAAGGATAGCACCCCCTTTCACTTTAGAAGGCTCCTTCATTTCCTTATAAAATTTCTTCTGGTAACAGAGATTCTTGTTAAGATTTTCTTGTCCATTAAAAAACACCATTTTTTGTGGTCGCCTCTGCGAAGAATAAAATTCCCTCCAACCTCCTTTTCTGAACGCCTACTCCTTTTGAGTTGAGCTGAGGTCCAGTGGGAGTTCCTTTAAATGGCGCCTGCATTTAGTCACTCGTGTGACTTCCATCTTCCCTTCCGCCCAAGACACCCATCTCCTCAGAACAACTGTGGTTTTCCAGCTCAGTCCAGCTAACAGGCCATGCCATTCCTTCAGTAAAATCTGAATTCCATCCACAGCTCAATGCAACTTAAGTTTATACCTTTATAAGGTTTGTTTCATACCCATTCGTAAATTAAGGGGAACGATTGTTTTCGAGACCCGTTAGAATTCTGATTTAGGGCTCAAAACAATACAGCCAACATCACTGGTAGACCACACTCACTGACCCCTTCCTTATTTGTGTTTTTGTTTTCTTTCCGTGGAAAGAAACCGCTTACAAGATTACTTACTAGTGTCGTATAAAGAAAAAAATATTTGCTATGTTAGAAAGATTGTGATGGGAAAATATGGTTAGAGTCCAGCAGTCTACATTTTTTTAAGTTGCTGGTTAGAAAGGACCTCGGAACAATGTCAAGAATGACCAACTAATTTTTTGGGGGGTAGGGAACATGCTTGGAGATGAAGTGTAACAGACATCTGATCGTTGCAATCTGTTTCCATCCCCCTTATTTATATTCTCTTCTACCACCTTCTCATTTTCCATCCCCCTTGGAATTGATACCAGGAATGACCTAGAATCAGCAGTTTTCACTGACAGTCTCTATTATCTAACCCACGAAATTTCATCTTCCGACAAATGGGCCTCTCTTCCTGGCTGCATTTTCCTCCCCACGCTAACCTAACTCTTCTCCACTTATTAATTTCTCACTGTTACCGAGTGATTGCTTGCTGGATGGCAAAAGTGAACGCTTGGGTTTGGTTTCAGCTGGAAGAATAAGCCTGTAATTGTAGCCTGGCCTTTTCCGTGGCCTTCCCTGGGGGCCTGGCCTCACGTTGAAGGTGCTGAGCTTCCAGAAGTCGGATGGGCACATCCCACGGGCGAGGGGCGCTCTCAGCTCTGGATTCCACACAGTGGGGTAGAGGGGAACCTCTGCCTGCCTCCCTCGCCAGAGCTGGCCTTCTGTCTTCCTTCCCACCAGACTCAAGCATCTCTGCTTTCCAGCAAATACGTCTCCACCAGCGGGTTTCCTTCCTAGGGAGCTTTGGGGTTTTCACAAGAGAACCCAGGACAGGGGATGTAACCAAGCCACGCGCTGGATGCGATACCTCCCCTCTCATCTGTCCTCACTGGGGACTGAGGACACTCCAATTAAATAAAATCCAATTGGGTAAAAGTCCCAATAATTTAAATTCGCCCTTGGAGTGATGCAATTCTTCCTTTAAACGACTCAAAGAGAAGCGAAAGCTATGCATACAGATAGAGTGATGGGATCTAATGAGCTAGTCCTGTACATTGAAATTATTGACCACATTGTATTTGATGGACATGCTTCTAGAGGGCCTTATCCATGTCAGCGACTGGGGCCTTTCTGATGCCGTGATGGACTCTAGTGACCAGGCTGTCCCAAGCTGCTACAGCAGGTTGTCTGTGCTCTCGCTGGGTAGCTAGGTCCTCCATGTTGTCAGGTGTTTTGTGTATTATGTCACCTCTGTTCCTAGTTCCTTCCCAAAAGCCCTCTCTTTTAATGTGGTGCATTTTAAGGCTGTTAGAACTTGGAGTAAAACTAAGAGTAAATAGTACACACATTTCAGTGCATAAACTTTGTAAATCGAATCCTTTGTAGTTGGCTCAGGACATCTTTTTTATTTTTAACGGTCTTATTCTTGGCTGCGTTCTAGATAACGGAGGCTCTGAACTATGTGATTTGTGTGGGTTAATTCTTTGTTTCTGGGTATAAACGGATGTTAATATGACCAGAACACTTCCTAACCCCGATATTTATCTTCATATTCCAACACTGGCTTTTATTAAGCCCAACATGAGAATAGACATTCTAAAGAGAATGGAGGAGGGGCGCTGATGTGCGTTCATGAAAGGGGCAGGCAGATTGCTGGGTGCTTTATGTATATAAACCTATTTAATCGTCTTCCAAACTCGATGAGGGTGTAGGATTTAACTTACACCTTTATTTAACTATCTAACTCAGCTATTCCTCTGTGAAACCATGTTTTTGCTTTAAAAAAAAGATTTTAGAAAAAAATCTGAATAACTTTAGTAAAAAAATTATTCTCTGAACATGTATTAAAAGTCAAGAGACTTGGATTGTAATTTTGAGTGCATTCCCTGTTGGGCCTGTGACTCTGTCTCCCCTCCAAGTCCCACCTGTAAAATGGGGGGCGGTGGGGTCAGCGGTGGGGAAGGACAAGACATTACCTAAGGTCCTCAGCATGTTGCAGTGATATGATTTTGATTTAAGCCTAATGCGTTACAACTTCCTTCCCTGGTTAGATATTCATCAACAATGAATGGCATGAATCCAAGAGTGGGAAAAAGTTTGCCACATATAACCCTTCAACCCTAGAAAAAATATGTGAAGTGGAAGAAGGCGATAAGGTAGGTGCCCCTTACCCCGACCCCAAGCAATTCAGTTACAGGCAACTACAGGATAAGGGAGCCGGCTGGCTTAGCTGTAAGAGAGAAGAGGCCCCCACTCAGGTGGGACCTACGCCGGCTGCTTCTCAGACACATGGCCCAGAATGGGATCAATTAGGGACGATGTGCTGCAGAAAGTCACTCTCCTTTGATGGATGTTTCTCCCTCGATGAGGATGACCTCAGCTATCCTCATCATGAGGCTTAAAGGAAAGGTTTTTATCAATTATTTGAACCTGGAGGCAATAAAGAATCTTCCCAGAAAGCATTTCCGGCTGGTGGTGTGTTTCACCGAATGCAGCATTCAGGCAGGAGACACTTAAAAAAAAAAAAAAACTTGAATGAAAAAGACTTGAGAACCAAGTCATACAGGGGTAATAATGTCATGTAATCGCCAGATTTTTTTTCTACCACAAACTGAAATGATTGTGTAAAGCTGTAGTCTGTATAACCCTCCTTGATAGTGAAGGGTATATATTATAATATAAGCTATTATATAACATCACTATATAATATAGCATATATTGTATGTGTAGATATTATAATATAAGCTATGTTACATGTTACACTATATAAGGCAGCACATATACTGGGGGTGCCAAAAAAAATGTACAAGTGAACACTTTGGTCAATGTTGCTCAAGCAGTAGTTCGCCGTCATCAGAAGTGTCTGGACACTGATGGGAACCACTTTGAGCACCTCTTGTAGTTGCAGAAGTCAAACGTGACTTGTATTCATTTTTTGTTATCGACATATATTGAGTATTACAATTTTAATAGTATCTTCCTTTCTTAAAATGTGTATACATTTTTTTGGCATCCTCTGTATATAAAGCTAAGGGACTTCAGGATATGTCCTTGATACATTTCAAAACCATGAAGCATCTTTCATCTTTTGCATGTATGTGCCACTGGGGGAAAGGTTGAAGGTAAAGCTTTTCTAAGGAGAGAAGGGAAATGGAAACCTCTTCTCAACCACCAGACATTCTTAATAAGTGGATGGATAATGTTCAACATGGACTGGGTAAACGGCACGTGTAAAATGGGCTAGATTTGCTCCCACCAGCCACAGTTCTATGATAGGTGTGCAGTGCACACTGGCTCCACCTGTACAGACTGTCCAGTGTGCAGACCAACCTCATGCTAAGCCCTATTTACAAAGATGCTCGCACTGAGGAGCTCGTATGAAGATGTGAGGGCTGTAGGGGTGGGGCCATGATGCTGAGCGACTCCTAGGTGCAGCATCCAGGTATCAGGAAGGAGGATGAGACCCATGTCCCAAACCCTGGCTTCTTCTTCGGTCTGAGTGACTGCTCTGAGCACCTGGAGACACAACACAGCCAGCCCTGTAGCTGGAGAGGTCCTGCCTCGACCCCAGAGCCTGAGACAAAAAATTCAAAGTCCTGAGATGCTTTGGAGACTCAGACTCTTGGTAGAGCGTTCCTTGTGACTGCATTGGGGGTCCACTGCCTGATGCAACTCCCTAGAGAAGACAGGCCCCCAGGAGCCTGGGGGATGAGCCATTGCCATCAGCACCCAGAACCGAGAACCCCATTTTCCTAAAAATAAGACTGAGCAACATTACCCTAAACAGCTCTCACTTCTTTCCTTTTAAGAAGAAAGTTCGATTGTAATTCTCCTATCCGTGCACAGGATATCCAGTTCCTTGTCTGTAAAATGGTGCGACAGTTCGGCCCTGGGGCATTAAGTGAGGCTGAGGGAGAAAAGCATTCCTGGTCCTCGCTGTCTTTGGACTTCTCCGATGTGGTCCGTTCTCAGATGCACAGAAGCACTCATGCCCCATTCTCACTGTCGGACCCCAGTCCTCAGCTGGAATAAAGTGCCAGCACAGTCCATCCCCACCTCACTGGGGAGCTGTGGAAGTGTGTATGTCTAAACTGAGTTAGCAAGTGGAAAATCTTTCCCTGCTTGAGTCACCAAGAAAAATACTTCATTACGGTCTGTGGTTTTATAAACTATTTTAAAACATTTTTATAATCAGAAGGAAAGTTAATACTTGGCCATGATAGGAATCTTGCAAAAGACTTAAGATGTAAAGAAAGAAGAAAACTTTCACTTGAAAGCCCCCAGCCGTTGCCTGCCATCCCCTCCTTCCTCTGTGACATGACAGATGCAGGTCTTTGCTCTTCTCTGTAACTGACAGGGGAGCTGTCCCAAACTGCAGTCTCATCAAAAGGTGACATGCTCTCTCTGTTGTTTTGGCCGCTCAGCCCGACGTGGACAAGGCCGTGGAGGCTGCACGAGCCGCCTTCCTGAGGGGCTCACCGTGGCGCCGGCTGGACGCTCTGAGCCGAGGTCGGCTGCTGCACCAGCTGGCTGACCTCGTGGAGAGGGACCGCGCCATCTTGGCCGTGAGTACACACATGAGGGGCAGGCGTGGGACAAGCCAGCCTCCCTGCGGACTCTGTTCCCCACAGGCATGGAAGAAAAGATCCAGGGCGCTGGCTTGGTGGGGTGGTGGGTCTCTTTGGTCCTTTGAGGGGGAGCGCTTTGAGGTAGGCAGGTGCCAAGGCCCCTACACTTGACCCTCTTTGTTTTGAAGTCAGACTTATACTCCCTGCAGTTCAGCTTCTTGACCAAGAAGTTGCCTGGAGGGAGTTCACCTTCTTCGGTGGTTCCCAGACTGGAAACATTCACAGACAGCTGGACGGCCTGGGCCGTATCTTGGTCCTACCTGTGCATTGATGAGCTTAACTTTTTATTTTTACATGGACTCCCTTTTCAACTTAAATTTAACCTCACCCTGAGTGACAACATCCATGAAATCACAGGTTTAATGTGCTGGCTTTAGTTTTTGGAATTCTTATCAAAATAAATGCCACCATTTAACACAGAAAAAATTGTTCCCATGGGACCTAAATATCATCCCTGCATGAGTCTTGAACTGGGTAATGGCAAGCATGTGTAGAGTGATGGTGAGGGTGGGGAAACCTGCTTAGACTAAACCTCAGAGTATGAAAGACCTGGGTTCAAATCTCAGCTCCACTCTACCACTTACTAGCTGTGTGACTTTGGACAAGTTGCTTAACCTCTCTGAGCATATATTTTTTTCATGGAAAATGTCACTAAGTGTTGTGAGAACGATCCATTTAAAATCCTTGGCAGAGTCATTGGCACGCAGTAAACACTAAATGGATGATCGCTGTATTATTGGTAATCGTGGTCCTCGTAGTAATGCTATCTGAAAAGCCAGGTTCTAACTCCAGCCGCATACCCTCCTGGCCAGTAATTTCTAGGTACCTTAGTTTCTCTGCTGTGCAGTCCCCGTGTAGTGGGGCTGCTCCCATGTGACGCTGCTGTGAAGACATGTCTAAGTTGTAAGCGCCCCATTTAACGGGGTCCTCAGACCTTCCTTTGGTTTTGCGGTGAATGATCAGAGGACATCTCGGGGCCACCTTGTGCCTTGAGGTCCTTTGCAACCTGCATATGAAACCCTGTACAGCTCAGACTCCTGTGTAAAACTTGCTTCAAACCTTGAGGCCCATTGGTAGGGGAGGAAATCTCCTTTTTGACTACTGGTTTGGAAAAATGATTCTTTCTTCCTGATCTGATATCAGGAACAAGCAATAGAGTGACATGCGCATGGAGGACGGTCAGCTAGGACACTGGAACTGCTCTTGTCACTGGCTGTGTGTCTTGGGGACAGAAGGTAGAGGAAGTCCCCATCTCAGGTTCTGCTCTTGGGTGCATTGCCCCAAGGGTGCGTCTGCCCTTCCATCCCCTGCACTTGGCAAGTCCAGCATGTTTGCCCCAAGTCTGCGTGAGGGGAGCTCCCTCCCTGGGTTTTCCTCCAAGGAGCCTCTGGTTCCTTCCTGCATGAAAGCCAGCCTCAACTCTCAAGCTGCCAAACTGGCTTTTTCAAAAACATGTCTGTTCTCACCCAGCATGAGCTCATCGGTCTGCAATGCGTGTGGACTCATAGCAGGCTAGAGAGGATGTGCCCTGCGCACCCCTCCCTACCCTGTCCCCAAGTGTCAGCATCATCTTAGGGAGCAGGGGCTGCACCACCACCTTCACCCTCCACCCGCCCCATTGTCTGGCAGGACGGGATTGTGACAGCAGACAGAGCAAGGCGCCTCTGCTGCCTCGCTGCCCACAGGAAGTAAGACCCAGCTCTTTGCCACATCATGAAAGGGACAAGACAGTGACTGGCAAATATGGTTTTTGAAACTTGACCACATCATAGGAAATCACACTGACATGGCTTTCCGGCATTTTCAGGCAGCAAAGTGCTTCTTTCTGTCATGTTCTCTTGCCGACTCTGGTTTTCACAGAGCTGGGTATTTACTTCTGGGTTCAGTGTTTGGAATGAGATGTGGAGGGTCTCGCAACCCCGCTTTCTGTCCCTTACTGAGGCAGTGGGGGCCCAGATTCTCGGCTCTCCCCATCCTCATTTTGGGAGCCCCTAAATAGGGGCCCTCCCTGTTTATTCTCTTTTTTAAGCTGAGCCCCATTTCCGGGCTCCCTCATTTTAAGCCTTGGCACCCTGGGAATCTGGGAGCAGTATTCCCCCATCACTTTTCCTTCATTCTTTAGCGTCTGGACATTCTGATGTTAATTTTCCAGAAGGCCTACTTGTCTCGTAAAATGTCAAAGGAAATAAACTTAGGAGCAGTGGTTTGCTCATGGTCCAGCAACAGCAATGGTTTAAAAGTCTCCACCAGTAGCTACGACTTAATTTCTCAACGTCGGTCCTAGCAACTCACCTGCAAATCTTTTGTTTTATTTCTTTTTAAGAATTTCCTGTCTAAACCTCTCCTGACCCAGTTTTCCTTGGACAGATTTCCTACAACCATCCCAGCAAATTCAATTTAATAATGAGAAGTAGTCAGTGCTTGGTGACAGCCCACCAGATACCAGGCTTGTTGTAGGCACCTCACCTGTGATACTTATTATCCCATTTCAGAGATGAGGAGGACCCTGAGGCCCAGAGAGGTTAGGTGACCTGTCCGAGGTTACCCAGCCAGAGACGCCTCGCGGGTCCCCTCAATGGCATGCCACAGTCCTCATCTTTCTCTGCCTTTCCCAACCCAGAAAAGGGCCAAGAATAAACCACTGGCTCCTCCAACAGATACGCAGATGCTGTCTGCAGTAACCCAACCCTGGAACCATTTTGGCATGATTTGGCATGGTTTCCCCCGGGAAAATAAAAGTTCCACCTTGCACCATAAATCCATAAGAGCCAAAGGTATAGTGTGCTGGATGTCACTTGGCCTGGCTTGATCCCTGAGCAGCATCTGCAGGGGGTAAGACGTCCCACCCCCAGACCAGCCCTATTGTCTTCAGCAACTCACAGTCCTGTGTTCTCAGTGTCCCCAAGGGAGGATTGCCGGGCATCAGTCTGGTCCCTAAAGGGACAATGGTCATAATCATATTGGTTATTACTGCCATCATTTCAACAGTGGGCAAGAACTGTTGTTAGTGCTTTATGGGTATTAACTCCTCTAGCCCTCCCAGTGGCCCGGTGAAGCAGCCACTATTACTACTATTATTCTCATTTTACAGATGAGGAAACCGTGGCAGGGAGAGATTCAGGGAGTTGCCCGTGCTAGGGAAGTGACTACCTCCTGGTTCAAGGATTCTCGAGTCCAACAGAGTAGCCAAGCATCTCGCATGGCCGTCCTACAGTCTTTCCGGATGCAAATGTCCAGGGCAGTGGCCTAAAGAATGGTCACTGTCCTAGCTGGACATCAGATGCCCCAAGTTCAGCGCCGGTCATGCCACTGACCCGCTGGATGACCTTGGAGGAGTCACGGGCTCTGTGAGCCTCCATGTCTGCACCTTGCAGCGGAAACACAGCTGTCAAGCTCAGAGATGAGGCGTATGGGTGCGCACGCCGGGGGCCTCTCTTTCTTTGCAAACCATCCTCTCACTGCATCAACTAAAACGAGTATCCTGCCCTGGGCTATGTGTCAGGGTGGCCACTTCCTGCAGACACAGATGACGGGCGGTTTCAGCACTGGGCTCAACTGGGGCTGCTTGTCTGAGGGACAAAGGGGTCCTCTGAAACCCGGGCTGGAAATAGAATAGAATCCTCGCCATTGAGCAGCTGCACGCTCGCCCTGGGTAATCACCTCCCTCACCGCCGAGGGCCAGTCCGCTCCCTCCCACTAAGCATCCGGCTACGAGGCCCAGTTAGGGAGCGCTGCGTCTTTGTGCTGGTGGCACGACCCCTCTGGGCTCTGTCAGTCACTCTTTCCACAGCTGGTCAGCTGGGCCAAGAAGGAAGAACCCATATTCTCCCTTTCTCTTTTGTTAGAGGAAGCCAGCCAGTCCGCTCTCCAGCTAATCTTTTGAGAATTTCCCAGGAATGTACAGACCCAGGTGGCCAGGTCACACAGCTGAGGCAACTGTGCTCCACGCAGAAGACCAAATGCTCGAGTGTCGCCCTTTCCAGTGAGGCTTCAAACAGCCTTGCTCCTGCTGTCCTTTGTGGGGACGGACACCTATGCTCTGGCTGACCCCAGCTTTAAGTGTTTTGAAATCAAAGCATCCTTGACTGTCCAGGACAAGTCTAATTTTAAATGCAGTGTCTTACTTTCTGAAGAGACACATAAGACTGGGAGGCCCGGAGAGCCATGTCATAGGACCACGCTCTCTCCCCCAGCCCACCCCGCCGTTCTTAACAACCTGACAGGTAACAAGAAAAAGAAACTATCTGAGACTGACATCTTTTTCATTGCAGACCCTGGAAACGATGGACACAGGGAAGCCATTCCTTCAAGCCTTCTTCATCGACCTGGAGGGCTGTATCAAAACCCTGAGATACTTTGCAGGGTGGGCAGACAAGATACAGGGCAGGACCATCCCCACAGGTGAGCCAGCGCTGGACTCTCAGCCACAGATGGGGTCTTTTACAGGCTCTGTCTTCCCATTCCTCCAGGGGGCCTCTTCAGAGTGCCCCTGGCCTTCTCCCCCCAAAAAGAAATGGTGCTGTGCCAGCCTTTCCTCTAAGGAATCTTACATTTGAAATTGAGTTTAAAATCGCTTCTTTGTGTAATACACAAGACTTAGAGCTGACACCATTGTGGGCCTCTGGGTTTCTTTCTTGTCTTTTTACTGTTTAAAGTTTTTAACCTAGATTAATGTGAGAACCCTTCTCTCCTCCTTGTAACCCCTCTTCCAGATGACAACGTTGTGTGCTTTACCAGGCATGAGCCCGTAGGCGTGTGTGGGGCCATCACTCCCGTAAGTACGCGGCTGTTCTAGATAGATCTGTGTAGATCTCCCCTCCCCCACCCTCACTGCACGCCCCTGTGGCCTTTGGAACCAATCACAGGTGTGTTCTCGTTTGATTGCACCAACATTAATGAAGCATGTGCTCTGTGGCACGGAGCTTGGTACCTGAGGGCTATCAAGATGGATTAGACCCCATTCCTGGGAGACTCCAGGAGAGCAACAGAAGGCACCACGGATTCCAAACAGAGGGGCCAGGAAGGGCCAGCACCCCTAGGGTGGCGGTCTCGTAACCGAGCCTTGAAGGATAAGAAAGAATGTTCAGGAGAGAGGGTTTCCAAGCAGAAGGAATGGCCTGAGTGAGGGTGTGGGAGTGCCTGGGCGACTTGTAGGCAATAGCAGGACAGCTGGTGCGGCCAGAGCTTAGGAGCAGGAGACATGAGGAAGAGGAGGAGTGCATGTGTCAGGTGCCACTTGGGCTGCTGAGGGCTCGGGACTCTAGTCACTGGGCAGTGGCAGGTGCCTGGCAGGTGCCAGGGGATACTGCTTGTCTGTTGGAGGAAGTCCCAGGCCATTGCGACAGCTGGCCAGGGAGCTGGGGGACAGGCGGCCGTGTGCAAACAGATTTGCGAGCCCGCTATGTGCCGGGCATGGCACTGGAGCACCAGGTATGGGAGACATGAAAGGAAGGGCCTGGCTTTAGCCCCCGAGGAACTTGTTGATCAGTCAGAAGGAGGAATCCCCTGCAGAAGAAACAATACGACAGGAGTCACTGAAGGGCCCAGCAGAGGTGTGGACTGGAAAGCATCTTAGGTGGTAGAGTTGTGGTTTCGTGGTTAACCAGACGTTGGGGGTGAGTCCCGGCTAGCATTGGGTGGCTGGTGGTGCTGACTGTTGAGATGGGAAGACTGGGGGAGAAGTAGGTTGGGGGTGGAGTGAAATGGAAGGTGATGACAATCCTGGCAGGGGACGTTGAGGGGACAGCCAAGCAGAGGGTCCCATTAGACGTCTGCATAGTTGGGTCTGGGGCTCACAACTGAGGCAGGGATGGAGGTATGCAGAGTCGATGGCCAGCCCAGAGGTGCTCCTGCCCATCAAGCTGAGGGGTCACCCAAAGAGGGGGGTAGAGTGAGAAAAGCAGAAGGCCTGGGGCCAAATCCCCCAGACCAGCAGGGACCCCACTCAGAAGCCTGAGCAGCCAGGGGCAGTGTCATCCCAGGGGATGAATACATTTCCAGAAAGATACTGTGGTCAGTGGGGTCATATCCTACTTAGAAATTAAAATAAAGACAGATGCAGCTGTTGGATTTGCTCGCCGACAGCAGCGTCGGGGAGTTTCAGGTACAGACGGAGCCAAATTGCAGGGGCTTTCATAAAGGGAGCTGGGCACATGGCTACAGCTCTTTCAAGAAGTTTCAGTGAGAGAGCGGGAAAGGAAGTGCCAGGAGGGGAGGCCTCAGGAAGTTACCTATTTTAGGATGGGAGAGGTGAAGGTATTTCTGAGCTAAGGAGCAGGAATTCAGCAAGAAGAGGGAACCTCATCACTAGTGGGGGAACAATTCCTGCTGTCATTTAGCTGAGCCCTTTGGAATCTGAGTTGCATATGTTGGTTGTCCAGTGGCAGGAGTATCAGACGGAGCTGGGGGTGGAGGTGGAGGGAGAAATTTGAGTGGCCGAGTGGCCTTACCACTAGGTGGCCACCTCTGATCAGCCCCACAGGGAGTGGTTTGCAGATGGGCTCTTCTGTCTGCATCCTTGGGGGATACAGAACCAAAGGAACTCTTTTGGGGGTGGGGGTTGAGGACAGCTAGAATCAAGCAAACTGCGCTGTTAGAGATGGTTGGTTTCATCTCCTCTTATCAAAGATGATACTTTGAGAAACAGTGTAGCAAAGAGGACACATGCCTGGCCTTCAGCTGCCGGCTTGTGACCTTGGGCCAAGGTGACCTCACTCTTCTTTGCCCCATTCCCCTCTGTAAATGGGAGTGATAATATAAGCATCTCATACTTGCTGTAGGGATCCAATGAGTTAAATTTTATGAAGAGCTTAGAACAGTGCCTGGTACACAGCGATCACCCAGCAGGCATTATTGTTAGGCTTGTTGTCAGGGTGACCCCAGTATCTTTGCCTCTGTAATTGAAAGATGACAAGAAAAGCATTCCTCAAAATGAATTTCACAAAGCACCAGTTCATTAGGGAGTTAATATATATGCTGCGAGAAGAGAAAAAGCTTGTATGACATTGGAGTTTCAGAGAGTCAGGCCTTGTTCCTGCAGGACTTTTCAGAGCCTTTAACATGCCAATGGCATTATAAACCTCTAAGAGGAGAAGGTAGTGCATGGACAGTGGAATCCTCTTTGCAAGGAGTAGCTATTAGCATCTCCCAGGATGCACTTTGGAAGTGCTGGGCAGCAATGCTGTTCCGATCATTGCACACTCGTATGTGACCCCTTATACCCCAAATCTAGACCATGCAAAGCAAGTGTCTTCTATAGAGGCATCGTCGGGCATCTGGGAGAAGGTAGCAGAGTGGATCCAGCCACCCCCACACACACACAAGTTCCTATGCTCTGTTGCAGTGGAATTTCCCTCTGCTGTTGTTGGTGTGGAAGCTGGCGCCCGCTCTGTGCTGTGGGAATACCGTGGTGGTGAAGCCGGCCGAGCAGACACCCCTCACCGCCCTGTATCTTGGCTCTCTGATCAAAGAGGTAAGTCATCCAAAAAGAAGCTAGTATAGGTTCTTGATAACATTCCCACTCCTAGAAACCAGGCCACTGACCGTCACAAGATCAAGCTGCTCCTCCGAGCTGTGCTGTGTGTGACAACGCCGCCTGCTCTCAGCTGAGTGGCAAAGGAATGGCTCCTGTGTTGCACTTGGCAGCTGCCCGTCCTTCTTCCTGCCTGTGGTCGCTGAGCTAGAAGAAACTCCGTTCCTCCCACTGATCCTCATGAGAAGACTTAACTGTCATTATGGGCTCAACCCTACACTTTAGGATCAAATGTTTTCGCTAGAGAGTTTGCAGGAGGGTCACGTGGGAGGGACTCAATAGTTGGAGGTTCTTCAGGTCTTGCATTTGTGCTGTATGGAATGGTCCGTGTTTCTCTTGGAGGGGTGATCTTGGCAGCTCCCGCTGAAGTGGCTGTCACTCAGCCAGACTCACCAATGCTCTGCTCTCGGGCAGGCAATTGTCCCCTCCCCTGGGCAGCCACCACTCAGGGACACAATCGGCCCAAAGGAATGCCTCCTTCTGGACACATTGGGCAACACATCTCAGTTATTCTGTTCCCAGCTTGACAGTCACAAAGATGTGAAAGAAGAAACATGAAGAAAAAAGGGACAGGAGAAAAGATCCATTCATTTCTCTTCTCCGCCCGGCTAATAGAATCAGGACTCATGACCTTCGTTGCTTAGATGGAAGGTTGGAGCAGCCAGGAATTGACTGGTTTCCCACTTTCCTGGGCCCAGTGATGTCGGACATGATTAAGTCATCTTAATGAGCCTTGGAGATTCTCAAATCACAACAGTGACAAAACAGTGTCTAGAAAAAGTGACGTCTCAAGCACCATGTCCTAAAACCTTGTCTTTTGAAAAATGATGGGTTTCAGGTAAGGCACTGGGCCTGTGGGGAATAGTGTCCCCCACCTCGGCCATTTGTGATGTTGAGAAGCCTTGGGTGTGCAAAACACGAGGCATGAATGTGAAAAAAGTGGCAGCTCTGGGTGAGGCCCAGGTTCAACAAGCAAGAACTTTGAAGGAGTGAGTGACATCTTGTTGCCATTTGGAGCATTCATGGGGCAGATCTGAGATACAAAAATGGAAGCTCAGAAATGATATTTTGTAGGTGGCTCTGAGCCTTGGGGGTTGTCACCAAGGTGTCCCTTTGCCCCAACACACACACACACACACACACACACACACACACACACGTGCACACACTGAATGGTGCCACCACCCTTTTTGCTTAGAGGCCTTTTGGGGATGGAAACTGCTGCCTGAAAAAAGGGGTGTGTGCCTCGCCCAGCTTGTACCCTGGGCCCTGGGCTGACTGGGTTTGGGTCTTGCTGGGTGGGTGGGTGACCCAGGCCCAGACTTGCCACTCTGCTTGGGGTCATCACTTAGCCATGTCTCTCTCGGCCCAAGGGCGGGTCCATGGCAGACACTGGCCCCTCCTCTTCCTCTGAATGCCACCTTCTTTTCCTCCCAGGTCGGGTTCCCTCCAGGCGTGGTGAACATCGTGCCAGGATTTGGGCCCACAGCTGGAACAGCAGTTTCTTCTCACCCTCAGATCAACAAGATAGCCTTTACGGGGTCCATAGAGGTAAAGTTCCTCTCTGGCTGTTGGCAAACGTGACTGTCCCTGCATGATCTGAGACCTGTGAACTCTTCCTTTGAGGGGCTAACCTATGATTTATTTCCCTTCTAAATTTGACTATATTCTAGTATGTAACAATCAGCTTTTAAGAAGCCACCGGTCCAGTTTCCAAATGAAATAAACAGCTCCTAGAACTCAGAAGCATTAAGAGAAACACTTCGTAGATAAGATAAAATGAAAATGTAAAACATCCATGTGACAACATAGTAATCAAGGTTAAGAGGTAAACGACCTAAGCTGGGAGAAAGACAGTCATCATTTATGTAGCTCCCAAGGGTTAACATCTGTAATATGTAAAGCGCTCCTAAAAATCAATGAAAACATAAAAGGACAAAGCTGAATGGGGACAAAGTGGACAGCTCCGAGAAGAGACATACTGAATGCCCAGTGAGCTCGACCTAGTTCACTGGTAATCAGAGAAGTGCAAATTCAAATGAAAATCACACTCTTCATCTTTTGTCTGTCAGGCTGGTAAAAGCTGAAGTGGGGTGTAAACAAGGCTAAGAGGAAATAGGCACTGGGAAAGAGCAAAGTGGTGGTACCCACCACAGACTAGAAGGTGGAAAGCTTTTGATGCAGAAATTTCATTTCAAAGCAACTACTTAGAGAAATACAGGAACACCTTGGTTTGTGACCATAATTCATTCCGGAAACAAACTACTCGTATTGCAAGACATTGCTCGCTTACCATGTTAAAATGTATTACAAATGTTTGCTCGTCTTGTGGAACACTCGCAAACTGCGTTACTCACAATCCAAGGTTTTACTGTACTCTCATAGCATTCATGGATGTATTTTCCAGTATGTTATGTCTGTTCTACACGATGTTTTACAGCCATTACAATAAGGAAAGTTGTCCATGATCTATTGTTG
The DNA here is from genome assembly GCF_001890085.2 of Hipposideros armiger. Lineage (NCBI taxonomy): Eukaryota > Metazoa > Chordata > Mammalia > Chiroptera > Hipposideridae > Hipposideros > Hipposideros armiger. The sequence continues at coordinate 5,331,871 of NW_017731385.1, forward strand.
TAACACACACACACACACACACACACACACACACAAAACTGTAGGAAAGTCTATTCGATGTAATCCTATTAGTAAAAGTGCGTGTGGAGAGAAATAGGAATTGTCTGAAAGGATTCCCAAGAAATCCTTACCGTAGCCACCTCTGGGGCTGGTTCGGGGATGACAGGAGATGATAACGTCCACCCTTTCATTTACACGCATCTGTATGTGGAATCGTTTTTAATGAGAAGCTACTTCCTCCATACTTGAAACAGAAACAAATGAACACTTCCTGTGCAATAAGTGTCCCCATGTCCTAGCTGACTCCAGCCAGGAGCTCAAGCCACCCTCCTGCCATCGCTCTCCTTTGCTGGCCAGGGTGAGCGCTGTTACCAAAGTGTAGTCAGAGCCGAATTGGGGCCCTGCATGGCATTCAGGCAGCCAGCCGTGCTCAGCATACGGAATGGAGTAGCAGCAGCTCCACACCCGGGGAGACAATGGGCGAAGAGGTGCCAGGTGTGGTTCCTGCCTGCCAGCTGCCCACAGCCTTCCCAATCTCCTCATCTAACAGCAAAATCAGCCCTGCCCTGCCCCCGCCTGGCTTCTCTACAGAGAGGCCCGGACTGGGTCTAGGTCACCTTAGGGCTGCTCAGGGGTGCAGCCAGGCGGTGCCCCCACTTGGCAGCCATCGTCATGGACAAGAAAGTGGCCCCTGTGGCTTTCCCACCCTGGGCCCCCCTGCTGCAGGCATCCAGCTACAAGAGCACCCCTCAACCCCGCAAAGGAATGGCCAGCCTGGGGCAGGCTGGTTTGGCTTCTGTTGTCTACCTGGGGACAGTCATTGTCACTGTGGACCTATTCCAGACCATCGTCCACAAGCTGGCTGATTTTTAAAATGCACTCTCACCTTCGTTTGGGGGGAAACAGCCTCTGCCTAGGAGGAGCGCAGCCTTTCCTCTTGCTAACTGCCTGACCTGGACCTCCGTGTGCTAGCTGTTCCCTGAAAGCCTTCCCAGCTTTGAGTTCACGGTGCCTGGCTTTGCTTGTCACCCAGGACAAGTCACCACGGCGTGCTGGGCCAAGCCTACACTCTAGCGGCACGTGAGATGATAGGAGGGACCCTTCAGGTACACGTGTAGTGTTTCCACAGAATTGACTTCTCACCGTGACGGGCAAAGTCCTCCTCCCTGTTTCCCTAACCCTCGGAGGCTCCCTCTGATTACACCAAGGAGCCCAACAGAATGGTCTCCCCTACTGGCGAGGGTTGGACGAGCTGCCCCTTTGTCCCTTGGAGCCCTTTCTCAGATTCCCTGGACCAGCCTGCTGCTGGGAGAGGCAGCCACCAGGACAGGGAGTCGCCAGCTGCACGGCTAGCCAGCTGTGTGGCTGGGGGTGAACCGCTGGGCCTCCCAAAGGCTCCACTCCACCCCTGTAAGTGGAGCCACTCGAACCCATGGTTCCAGCCATGTGAATGTCTCCTGGGAGTGTGGCAACAGCGTGCAGGCTCACAGCTCCTGGGCAGAGAGGCGGGGGCCCTGGCCGCTCAGAGCTCGCTGCCTCCCGGGTTTCTTCAGAAAGTTTGGGCCACATCCAGCCACGTCCAAGGTTTAATCTGGTCTGTTTTTCTATCCTGAAGGTTGGAAAGCTGGTTAAAGAAGCTGCCTCCAGAAGCAACCTGAAGAGGGTGACCCTGGAGCTGGGGGGGAAGAACCCCTGTATTGTGTGTGCTGATGCCGATTGTAAGTCTCTCCCTGCTGGGGTCTGCTGAGGCTTAGGGGGTCATGAGTCCTTTCCTGAATCCAGAACCAACACACACACACACACACACACACACACACACACACACACGAGGTACTTTTCCACTGTAGGCCACCCTGCCCTAAATAGGCAGACGATCAAACACCAGCGTTATTGCTGATAAAAAGCTGTGTTGGAGGTTGTGTCTTAGGTGGTCGCCAGGGGTCTGCCTGTTGCCACCCTTTGTGGTTAAGTTTACCTTCCCTGTCCCTGAGGAGCAGGGTCCATGAGGACAAGGTCACTTTCTCCAGAGGCCCTGTACAGGGGGAGGGATGAAAGGAGGGGGCAGGTGTGCCCCACTCGGAGGCGTTCATCAGTATTTCCTATAGCTCTCAGGCTCTCCAAAGACTTGAGCTATTTCTTTCTCTTTGTCTCAGGCCTTTGACAAATCAGAGCAGGACAGTGGCAGCTGACCCTTAAAAATACCCCCTGGTCTGGGTACTTTTTCTGCCTCCACTACCCTCTCCCTGGGAAAGCAACCCTGCCCAGCAGGTTAGGGGGCAATTCATGTCTTGCTAGAGCCTCATGATACAATATTAAAATATATGCTTTTCTTGGCTGCCCTGTCCAGAAGAGGGGAAAAAGGGCCACATTGGGCATTCATTTATCTGCTGACAGGGTCAGCTGTCAAAAGGTGCGACTTCCCCAGTACCCTGAAGCACCTGTGCCTTGAAAAATAGCCTCCCCCACCTGCCCAGGGGTGCCAGAAGTTCCTTTGGTGGAGAACAAAGCCTTCATTCACACTCAGATAAGGCTGGAATTGCAAATATCCCTGAGAAAAATGGCTCTAGCACTGTTTTTCACTAAGATGTAAATGACTGATATCCTTCCTCTCCTGGAAGCTGGTTTGCAATAGGAGAGACGATGAGTGAGGAAACAGGCTCCAAGGAAGGGAAGGGGAGCTGGGTGTAAAGATGGGACGCTCTGTTTTTATGTTTTTGTTTTGCTTTTTTTTTTGCCTGAGTTGGTGCCCCCTGGGGAAGCATCATGAGTATTGCTAATGGTTTCTGGAACCACAAGGAGCAGTAATGGGTGTTGTCCCCCTGTGACCCACATTTGGCATTCCAAACTCCAATCCGAAAGGGCCAGGACGCCTGTTTAGCTACGTGCTGCACATCTGGGTGCCCTGTCTGCACCACAGCTCACCCTCTTTTCCTCCCAGGGAGGAAAGCTACAACGAAAACACAAGACTCCTTCTGTTGGAAGGTTGGTCTGACAAGGGTCGTCAACACCCTGTGTAGCCATGTTCTGCTCATGTGAGCAGTGCCAGGCCACAGAATTAAGTGCTGACGTAACTGGCATTCCAGGCATGATATCAATGATAACATACCACCATGCCCAGCCCTTCAGCCCCCACCCAGCTCCCATCAGGAAATGAATTAGTTATTTTGGAGAAAGGGCTTTTTTAAGTTGGCATGAAGAGGGTGGGGGGGTGCAGGGAGGGGCAAAAACCTTGTGATGCTATCCTGCTGCCATAGCAACTGAAACAGAAGCCAGTCAGCCGTGGCCTTGTTCTCAAAGCCACTGGACGGCCTTGCTAGCAGCTGCCCCGAGAGCAATGCTGGGTGTCCGTGCATCACCAGCTAATACCCCGAGGGTCCTTGCTTTTGCTCTGTGCAAAGGAAATCTGTGTTTCTTAAGCAAACATTGCGGTGGGGTGAGGGTGCTGAAAAACCAGTGGATCACTGGGAGGATCACTCCATGAATGTAAATACCATTCCACTCATTCTTACCCAGTAAGCTGGTCCCCAAAGATCTCACTAAGCCCCCTTCTAGCTTGGTTTTCGTAACTGGTTTTAATTCGACACCAGCCCTACAATTCAGATTCTGTCCCTGTCAGGCAGAATCAGCACTTGGTTTAACTCTTATGAGTCACACATGGTGTTCTGTTCCTTTAATGGGGCCCTTCTGTTACTCAAGGTGGATAATTTGGGTTCCTTTAAAAGTTCTCGCCAATTGGCCTACATCGATACTTAGCAAAGGTTATTCTATAGCACATTAGTCCTCCAGAAAAGGGGGAGTGGCCAAGGGACACTGGGGACTGTGACAACTCTCTGTGCTTATTAGCATAGTAAAGACTATGAAAAGTCCTGCAATCAGGACCTGTTCAACCCCAAACTCTGCCGGCCCAGAAGTCCTCTTGCCCGTCTTCTCTGTGCTTGGAAAATGGCTGAGGACAAACTTAATTTCTGAAATCCCGGAGCCTGTTTTCCTGTGTGGGCAATTAGCGTGGCAGCTGTGGCCAGGCCTGCCCTAACAACATAATCGCTTCCTGTTGCCCCCGCCGCCTCCGTCCTCCCTCCAGTGGACTTGGCAGTGGAGTGTGCCCATCAGGGAGTGTTCTTCAACCAAGGCCAGTGCTGCACAGCTGCCTCCAGGGTGTTTGTGGAGGAGCAGATCTATGCGGAGTTCGTCCGGCGGAGCGTGGAGCATGCCAAGAAGCGGCCCGTTGGAGACCCCTTTGATGTCAGGACGGAGCAGGGGCCCCAGGTAACCTATTGACCGGGGGCCTGAGTCGTTGGGGTGCTCTGTGATTCCAGGGTCCCTCTCAAAGCTGAAGGGAGGCTGATGTGCCCTGCCACTTGAGGCTTTTGTTTGGATGCTGACCAACAGTCCAATTCCATCAGGTCTCGGGGGTTATGAAATTGGGCTGGGCACACAGAGGCTTTGTGCTTTCTTTGCAGGAGATAATGCCAAGCTTGGGGCCTCACCAGGAGGGAGGCTTTCCGAGTGCATAAAGCCATGTGCCTGCACCCTCTAGCCAGAGGACTGCTCCTCTGAGCTACCGGGGTCCCCAGGACAGAGCCTCAGGCAGAGGCTGTCTTGCCTGCAGAAAAGGAGTTGTAACTCTGGCCAGAAGGCAGCAGAGCACAGGGTGGGCAGTGCCTGGCGCTTGTGGTCTCCGCCTAGATGCCCCTGAGGACAAGGTGACCATCAGAAACCAGTAAATCCCAGTGCAGAGAGCTCAGGGTGCAGGGTGTATCACCAGGCACGTGTCTCTGGAGGCCGGGTGTGAGAAGTCAATGACAGGATAGAAATGCTCATAACCACAAGGTTTTGTAACCTCTTTAAAAGGGCACATTCTGTTTCACTCTCTTACTAATTCTGCAGCCCAGCATGTGGAGAACTATTTAACAGAGGGCATCCTGAGCATCTCATGCATTATTGAAATGGAGCTCGGCTGCAGCTCACTTTGCTCATAGCCAACATCCAGCCAGGCCATAAAGTTTCAAATCACGTATCAAGACTCAGCCTCTTAACTTGCGTCTGTCCCAGGAGCTTGCCGCTTATCCCCGGCACCTGCCCCAAGTGTTTACTCAGAAAGCTGACGATCTGAGCACACGTTTGGCTCTGTGATCTTGTGGAAGTTCCGACCTCAGTTTCCTCAACTGGAAAATGGGAGTCATTGATGGCGATTAACGCACAATGCACTACACAGATATGTTATAGAATGGTACACTGGAAATCTATATAATTTTACTAACCAATGCCACCCCAATACATTTAATACGAATTAAAAAGAAAATGTCAAGGCACCTATTAAGTTTTTATTTTTTTTTAAGTGGGGAGCATTAAAGGATAGGCTCCCTGATCTAGGTGGCAGTGAATAGCTGTGCACAACTTCAGGTCATTTCCCTCGGGTCTTGCTTGACCTGGGGGGATGCTCTGGCTAGGGACTGGAGGACCACGTGGAAGAGGTGCTTTCTGGCTACAGTGCCCACCCCTGCTGTGTCCCAGCCCACATGCTCTACAGCTCTGATGTCACGTGACCCTGGTGGAGAGAAGCATCTCCTGCTTGGGGTCAACACTCCCCGTCCTGCCTGGCCTCTGCTCCAAACCCAGTGGCCCATGGCACAAAAGTTGTACAGAGACTTTGGTTAGGTTCCAGATCTGAATGCAAATATGGCTACAAGTTATTATCCAATCCGCCGTGATTTTAAAGCTAACCCAGGGTCCATGGGAAAATATGTGAGCTGATCCCGTATGAAAGGAAATTCTTTTCACCCCATCATTATTCGTGAGTCTCTTTCCAAGGCTGCAGTCTTGACTTTTGAAGACAGATATAGAAACTTCTTCCAAGAGAGAAGATCTTAGCAGAATGGGTGTTGATTTCATCAGCGCTTTTGATGCGTCTGCTGAAAGTTCTTTTTGAAAGCTCACTTAAGCCATCCAACCTCAGCATATTATTTTAGGATGCTGTGGGATTTTTTTTTCTCCCAAAGTGCTTTTTCATCTACGGTAATGAGATTTTACTCTGGGAGGACTTGCAGCTGTCTAAATAGTTCGGCCTGTGTCATGCCTGTGAAACAGCTCGCTGACCTAGATCCGTGTCCACTGCAGGCAAGCCGCTCTCTGGAATGCTCCAAAATCATTCAGGTTTACTTGGCAGCTGAGCAACGAGGCATATAAACATCACGCAGGCCACCTGGCAGGCCGGATCCGGCATCCTCCCCAACAGGCCAAGGGTGGCCTGTGACCGGTGCTGGGGGGCCGTATTTCTCTGTCTCTGGTGGTGTGCCCTGCCGCGTCCTTCACTTCCGGCAGGCTCTCCTTCTTGCCTTGCCATGAAGCTGACGTTTCATGGAAGAGTGTTGGATTTAAACAATGTGTTCACATGGACTCGCCAGGGAGAGCTGAGCAGGCGTGCAACCTGGTCCAGCAGCCACGCAGGATCTGGAGTTTGATGAAGCAGGGAAAGCCCTCTCGACCTTCCAGGAGGAGGAGAGAGCAACACCTGCCGCTTTTCACTTAAGACTTAGGCGTTGAGAGAACCTGGAGATGTGTCACTGGGTCATCGGTGGCAATTGTATGAATTCCTTTTTTAAGTGGGAGTACCCACCTATGGGTCCAAAAACCCCAAGACACATGTAAAGGTCAATAGTGGGAAGGCTTCATCTGTCTGTCCACTCTGCTCCATTCTCAGGCCTGGTTCTCACCCTTCCCGCCAGGATTTCTTTATGTGTTTACAAGCAAATATAAATATGGGTTCTGATTCCCCCTGTTTTTACCCAAAAGATAACTGTGATATCTATACTGTTTTGCACCCAGTTTTTGGACCCAACAAGAAATGTTAAAAGCATCCCATGCCAATCCATTGGGAACCTGCCTCCTTCTTTGTCATATGTCCCTATGTATGAATCCACGGGGATTCAAATAACAAGTTCTGGTGAGCCTGTGGACATGTGCAGAGTATGTCATTTCGAACACATGCGGTGGGATCCGCGGGACAGATTCCCCAAGTGGGGTTGCTGAGGGAGAGCACATTTGTAATTTCTACAAGCATTGCCACGTTGCCTTCGAAGAGGATGAACCAACTCACATTCCTTCCAGCCTTGCAGAAGCTTTTCTACTTGTCCAGACATACTAACAGAAGGTGAATGTGTGCCCATCTGATAGTTTAAACTGGCATCTCGTTTGGCTTTCATAGGCATGTGTCTCTTATAATGAGTAAGGTAGGATATTTTATCAGATCTTCAAAAGCCACGTGTATTTCCTTTTCCATCCGCTGTGCATGTGGTTTGCATATTTTTCTTTTATCTTGCTGGTCATTTTTCTTATCGCTTCTAAGAACTATTTATCTACTAGAGAGATGAGCTCCGTTTCTATGATATGACGTGTCATTTTTTTTCCAGTTTGTGTTGCCTTTTGACTTTGTGATGTTTTTACATATATGTATATATTTATAATTTGCATATGTATATATTTAAATTTATCAACCTTTTCTTTTTGGATTCTGGATTTCGAGTCATAGAAAGGCCATCAGCTCTCCCAATTTACAGAGACATTCTCTCACATGAGAGAATTTGAAAACTTTTATGCTTTCATTTTTCATGGTTAAGTCTTTGGTCTCTTTGGAATGTATCCTGGTATAAAGTGTGAGGCGTGGATCTAACTTGGTATTTTAACACTGGACCCACACGCACATTTCATGAGAGGACTGGTCAAGTGACATGGTGGTTTGTGCCCACCCCTTCTAAGAAAGCCAGCATGCCCCTCAGGGACAGGCAGTCATCCAAATGCACCATTGGGATTGCTTATTTTTTAAATTTAAAGTCGTTTAAATGAAGCCAGTTTTTCTGTCTAAAAATCTCAGCCGCAGCCAACCTTTCAAAGCTCTACCTCTCCCAGCCAAAGAGGAGGGCATTGGCCACCAGGGATGGGCAGGAACATGACTCCTACTGATTGGAGAAGAAGGACTAGTGGGGGTGGGGAGAACACGCCCCGCTGTGAGCAGAATTTCCCAAAGGGGTGTTCTGTGACAGCTGCTTGGGGACCATGTCCCCGAGCAGGACACACTCTGGCCCGGGAGACCCCCAGACAAGGTATCAAATGGTAGAGCCTTTCTGGTGAGCCAGCTCCCCACCAACTGAGGTGCAGCCCCTCCACCTTAACTTGAGCCTCAACCACGCTGTTTCCAGGGATGCTGAGTACGGTGACCAGCTTTCCTTCTCACTTCTCCTCTGCACCGTGGACGGAGATCGATGGTGCCCTGTGAGCAGGCACAGGGTTGCCAGATGACATACATGGCACCCAGTAAGATCTGAAGTTCAAATGAACACTGAGTGCATTTTTAGCATAAGTATCTCCTAAAGATTGTTTGGGAGACGCTGCTACTAAAAAGAAGAAAAAAAAAAGAAAAAGAAAAAATTATCCTTGTTTTTCAGAAATTCATATTTAACTGGGCACCCTGTAGTTTTATTTGCTAAATCTGGCCACCTTTGCTGGATGCAGAGAGTTGGGAGAGCAAAGAAAGCGACATATCCCACACCTGGCGAGGCTGAGCAGAGCCTAGCTCCCCTTCCCCCAGCTCTTGGTGGAACATTTGAATCCAAGGCACATTTGTTCCATGAATGATTACTTGGCAGGAGCTTTTCGGGTAGGACAGCCAACATTGTAGAAGGTTGTTGGACACATAAGGGGGCAGCCACTGCCTGGAAGGAAACTGGGCTGTACTTCCTGTTGTGTTTTGCAGATTGATCATAAACAGTTCGACAAAATCCTCAGTCTAATCGAGAGTGGGAAGAAAGAGGGAGCCAAGCTGGAATGTGGAGGCTCAGCCATGGAAGACAGGGGTCTCTTCATCAAACCCACGGTCTTCTCGGAAGTTACCGACACCATGCGGATTGCCAAAGAGGAGGTACTGAGGCTGCAGGGGGAACTACGCCCATGGGGCCTTGTGCTGAGCTGGGGGACTGAGGCGGGGTGGCTTGTGGCTAGGCCTGTCAAACAGGGATCTTCTCTGGGGCTCAGGGATCTTAGAAGTCTTTGCAAGGGAAGCGTCTCACTTTCTGGTGTGTCCTTTTCCCTCTCTGGGGTCCTTGGGGAAACATGTGGCCCCCCTGCCTCTGAAAACCGCTAGCCCTGTATAGAGGGTGGTAGTATGTCCTAAACACCGGCTTTCCAGTCATCATTCATGGTCTCTGTTTTCTAACATGTCCTAGAGTGGAAGGCTATTGCCACCTATGGGTTTTGCCAGGAATCGTGGACTTGGGTCTTTTGGGCCTTTCATCCCTCAGACTGAAATTAAACGACAAGTATGCATTCAAAGAATGCACCACGGAATTCCCTTTGAAGTTTTCCATCACGGCCTCCCTGGAAATGGTGGATATTAAGGAGACCCCATAAGAGTGTACCTCTAACTTTGTCTTTCAAGCCCACGGTTAAGCTAGATGGAAACCGGTCCTCACCCAGGACCCAGGTGGTTTGGACCCTGGGATGCCATCCTTTGGGACATATAAAGAGTGAATCACTATCAAGGGCTTCTTATGTGGGCATTTTATAGACTTTCTCCTTGAGATTTTTGTAGGTTACTAACTGTACCATGATGGCATAAGACCCAGCTCTTGAAACTTCCCCATGCCAAGAGCTCCTTGGAAACCTGGGGAGTTATTTCGGCAGGCTGGCACTTATCCTGCAGGGTTACTTATCCTGCGGGGTTATAACCATGTCGATATATGAAAAGGCACATAGCAAAGACAGGCCTGCTCGGTGCATGCGTGTTTCATGGTGACATGCCTCTCACTGCCATTCCTGCCATCAATCATAGATTTTTGGACCAGTGCAATCAATACTGAAGTTCAAAACTCTCGAAGAAGTGATTAAAAGAGCGAATAGCCTGGAATACGGACTCACCGCAGCTGTGTTCACCAAGAGCCTCGACAAAGCACTGAAGGTGGCCTCCGCGTTAGAGTCTGGAACTGTCTGGTGAGTAGAGGACAGATGTGGCTGGCTTGCTAGCTTCATGACTTTTCTATGCACAGGGAGAGCTTGCTGTCATGTATTTCAGGCTTTGCTCAATCCTTCTTCACCACCTTCTGAGTTAGGTACCGTTTTTGTCTCCGTTTTATAGATGAGGAAATGTAGACACAGAGAGGTGGAGTAACCTGCCCAGGGTCACACAGCTAGCACGTGGCAGGGCAGAGCTCAGAGCCGGCCATCCCGTGATCTTAACCAGCGTGTGTGCTGCCCCTCGGACTTCACTCTCCCTGGCTTTATTTTTTATTCTGATTCAAAAAGCACCTCATGCTCTTGTGCAAAGTGTGGCTTGCAAGCCACTGTTTCTCCAATAATTCTACGGATTACATTGTCCTCATTTGAAAGATAATAGTAGATGATAAAGATGAATCGGGACTCAGGGAATCCTATAGCCAAGAACTTTGAGGCCAGGTCTGTCTCCTTTCAAAGTTAATCCTTCTTCCTCCCTGCCATAATTCCCCTCTCCTTCCTTCTCCTTTGGTCATTCCCTTCCTATCCCAAAGAAAAGCTTTACACTTAAGAATATTCAAATTTCAGTTTCTGGTGGGAAGACAGAGAAAGCAGAAGTTGAAAAGCACACTGCTTTAATTAGGAAAGCTTTGACCAAAAGTCATTCTTTAGGCGACACCCTGTGTCAAGCACCTCATCGCTAAAACCCCCGAGATACAGGTGGGTCACCTCCAGGTAACCGTGAGCATCTTTTCATTCTTTCTCTAGGATCAACTGCTACAATGCCATCTACGCACAGGCTCCATTTGGTGGCTTCAAAATGTCGGGAAATGGCAGAGAATTGTAAGTGTTTCTGTTCCTCTTTGGCTGCTGGCAGGGTGAAGTAAAAATACACTAGATGTACAGGGTGGTGGCATGTGTGCCAGTCCACCGACCCTTCCCTGGCCCTCTGTGTGTCCGGGTCAGCCGTGTCACATGCCTGGGGGTCCTCTCCCTCTGGGCCTGGTCCGGGTCCCTCCCTTCCTCTCTCCCTCTCCTGCCTGCCCACTTCTGCCCTTCCCGCCTTCCTCCTTCCATGGGGTTCCTTCAGGCCCCGGGACCAACCTCCAGCCTCGGCTTACGTTTTCCGAAGCACCCATCGCACGTGGGGAAGTTCAGTGGCTACTTGCCAGAGGCTCTCTGGATGTGGACACGAGCAGGGCTGGAGAGGTCCACGTTTTGCCAGGCATAGCATGTAATGACTCACACACACCCTTGGCCCTCAGCGAAGAAGATAGGCTGTCTCCCGGGTCAGGCTCTGGCCCTGTCTGCCACTGGCAGAGGCCCTGGGGACAGACCGTGGGTGACCCTTGCTCTTTGGGAGGTATCTGTGACATCTCCAGCTGGGCCTCCATGGCTCCACCAGCCCCACCATGTACTCCCTCCTGGTTCCTCTCTGTCTTGCCCGTTGGGAAGATGAGCTGCGTAGGCGTAGCCTAATGGATGGCCCTTCTTGTGTCTGGCCCAAGATGAAAGGCCCAGGCACAGAGCAGGATGGAGCCTTCTGGGGGGCGGGGGGGGGGGGGGGGGGGTTGGACCATCTGTGACAACACACAGGGCTGCTCCTGGGACATCGCGAAGGGTTCTGAGCTCTTCCTCTTATTTAAACAGTTTGTATTATTTATATACAAATGCATTACCTCATACTTGTCTGTACATGTCCAGTGAGGGCCCTCAGAGGCTGGGCCTTAGTGGGGCCTGTGGGCAATTCCCCGTCCAGGTTCTTAAAGACGATATAATAGAAGAATAGGGCTGGCTTCTGCCCCTGAGCAAATGCTCTCGACCAATCTCCATGGAACTGGGGGTCCCTCCCCCCATCTTGGTCCTCTTTAGCCCATCCCTGACTTGTGGCAAATACTCCAGAGCCATCTGAACGTCTGAGTAGAGTGTGTCCATTGGTATCTCCTAACCCCCACCTGTGGTTCATCTTTCGGGAAACCTCAGTAGATTCTTGGCCACAAAGCCCCTTTGCAGAAACTGTGCTTTGTCTCCAGGTGGCTTGTTTGTGTTTCGTGCTATGAAGTTCTACTTCATTACCTATTCACACCCACCTGCCTGCGAGGGACCTTAGGCTTGGGCTGGGGTCACCCAGGTGCCCTCCAGAGCCCCCCAACAGCAGTAGTGCTGGGGACAACTGGCATTTGCTGAGCGCAGACTGCCAGGCTGTGTCGGAGCACTCAGCATATGTTAATGCCATGCTCACGACAGTCCATGGGATGGTCTTAATCCATTCAGGCTGCTAGAACAGAACGCCACACATTGGGCAGCTTAAATGACAGACACTAATTTCTCACTGTTCTGAGGGCTGGAAGTCCAAGATCAAGGTGATAGCAGATTCGGTGTCTGGTGGAGTTCGTAGATGGGTGTCTTCTCTCTATGTTCTGTCATGGTAGAAGGGGTGAGGGAACTCTGGGGGAGAGGGGTCTCCTTTATCAGGGTGCTAATCCCATCATGGGGGCTCCACCATCCTGACCTAACCACTTCCTAAAGGCCCACCTCCTAACACATTCACATTTGGGGGGCAGGGGCCTCCACTTATGGATTACAGAGGGGCACAAACATTCCATCCACTTCAGGTGGGTACTACTGCTACCCTTGTTGAGGAAACCCAGGGGTGCCCAGAGAGATTCTGTGCCTTCTTCAGGTCACACTGACAGTGAGTGACAAGGTGGGATTAAACCCTTGGACCCCCCCACATAACAGGGCCTTGCTCCATAGGACTCACTTGTGTCAGCCACCTGGGATCAAGCAAGCCAGGACACACATGATCACGGGTCCCCTCTGATCAGCTGCCTTCAACCAGTCAGGCTGTGACAGCTGGGGGACCCAGAATCTGCACAGTCCTCCTCCCTGAGGCCTAGCACAGCCCTACCGCAGCCAAAATTTCAGTCCCAAAGCAGATGTCTTTGGAGGTCTAAGCTGTGGGAGGGTGTATGGGGCACCCCTGACTTCTAGGGCTGTTGCTTACTGCCTTCCTCGCCTGCATCTCCCCCATTTCCTCCCCCAGACCCTGACAGTGCCGTCAACTCCTTGGCACCCCACTGCCTGGCACAGAGTATTTGCTGAACATAGGCCAGGGTTCATCCTGCCGATAAGCCACAATCGGGACTTTTTTTGAATGTCTGGTTTGGTTTTTTTTGACCCATGACATGTATTTTCCCAGGGCTTTAGATCAAGTACTTTAACATAATTCACAAGGAGCCTGGAAACTGACTTGAAAACTGATTTCTATTTTCAGCTGTCTCTAATTAATGTCTTCATGTTGTAATAGGTTCCCCTTTTTCGTGCTGGAACCCCGTGCGGTGGATTCCATGGTTTTCCCATCCTAGCCGCCGCCGGGGCTTCCTGCCAGCCTGCCGCCCACCCACGAGCCCCTCCAGACCTGTTCCTGTGCAGGTCTGGAGAAGAAGCCTGTAGTTTCTCTTCCTTTGGGGTGCTTTTCTTGGTTCCTGATTTTACTTTGCAATAACAGTAATACAGTAACAAAAAAAGCCCCACACAGTAGAGACATGTGGAGACTCAGGGGCCCCCTCCCTGACCCTGTCACTCACACTTGGTGCAGGTAACCACCGTTCCATCATTTCTTTTGTTCATTTGTTCGTTCATTCACTTGGCAAATATTTACTGAGCACCTTTGGTGGGCCAGGCGCGTGCTAGGTTCTGAGCATTGAGCAGTGACCAATATTGTCACTGGTCCCTCCCTGCTCTGACATTTTTCTTCGGTCTAATGGAAGAGGGCTGGGCTTGGGGATGGCCTGGAGTGCCAACGCAGTCGTGACTGGGTGAGAAACCAGTTAGGAGATGCCACAGTGAGTCAAATCAGAGTGGCATGAACTTGAACTTGGGCTGTGACTGGAGGAATAACATGGGGTAATCCATGCACTTAATTTTACAGGAATGATCTCATACTGCACTTATTTGTTATGTGCTAATTCAACATGATTTTACCGCTGGGTGTGCTTGTCTTTACTAAGCAGATAAATCATGAACAACTTTGGATTTTTACAATGCAACACTATGAGCTCACTGCTCACTTTTAAAGGTTATCGCACATTTTCTATGCATACAATGCATGTAAATACGTGTGTTCTTTTAATGGGAGTTAACTACAATCTTTGCATATCCATCCTATCCTTTTTATTGGTCGTCTCGGATGATGGACTTTTCTGTTATTTCCAGAGGTTTTGCTATTACAAACCATGCTGACACTCTTCCTTATGAATCTTTATTCACTTGTGGGAGATTGTGTTCCTAAAATTGGGTAATCGGACACATGAAAAATGGGCTCTCCACTCTTTTGGTTTGCATTTCTTTAATCATGAGGGGGTTGAGTGCCTTTTTCACACTTGTTGGTAACCTGTATTTCTCCTTCTGTGAACTTCATAGCTTTGTTGATTTTTCGTAGTTTGTTTGTGGGTTTTTTATTGGTTCGTAAGAACTCCTTGTACATTAAGGAACACGACACTGTTTATCACAGAGGGTTACAAATGTAATTTTTTTCTAGTTTGTAATTTGTCTTTGGGTTTTTTAAAATGAAGTCTCTGCTCTACAAAAGGTGAACTAATATTCTGCGTATGGCTTTCATATTTTGCGTTATGTTTAGAAAAAAAATGATAAAATAATTTGCCCATTATCATGAGTTCTTGAACTATTTGTTTTAGGAAGCCGCCAAAAAATCATAATGACATATTTGTAATAAAATAATGACATTACTTTCTACCATTCACATAGTAGGTAGAAAATAATGATATTACTTTTAATAAAGTAATAATACATTTTACCTAGCACATGGTAGGTGCTCTATATGAATTATCTCTAATCATTGTAACTATAATGATGGTGTTCCCCTTTTACAAATGATGAAATAGAAACTCAGGGAAAGCAAAGCCTAGATCTAAGCCAGGTTCTCCACCTTGAGCCCCATCAGAGTCCCCTGCCTTGTTAATCCCCTAGTTTATTATTATAAAACACAGATTTTGGGTCCCACCCATAGACTCAGTAAGTAGTTTTCTGTTGCTGCTGCAACAAATTAACACAAAGTTAGTGGCTTAAGCAATATACATGTATTATCTTGCAATTCTGTAGGATAAAAATCTGACACGGTCTCACTGAGCTAAAACCAGGAGTTTGCAGGGATATATTCCTTTCTGGAGGCTCTAGGGAGAGAATATGTTTCCTGGCCTTTTCCAGCTTCTAGAAGCTTCCCCCGTTCCTTGGCTGGTGGCCCCTTCCTCCATCTTCAAAGCCAGCAGTGTCACATCTCTCTGACCCTGCTTGTGAGTCTCATGTCCCTCTGACGCTCCTCTTCTGCCTCCCTCTCCCCCTCAAGGACCTGTGGGGTTGCATGCGGCCCCCCCCAGATAATCCAGCATAATCTCCGTCTTTGAAAACCAGCAAATTAGCAACTTTAATTCCATCTGCAACTTTAAATCCCCTTAGCCATGAAAGCTGACATGATAGTCACAGGTCCAAGGGATTAGGATGGGGACCCCTTGGGTGGGAGGCACTATCCTGTCTACCATAGTAGATCTGGGGGTGGCCTGAGAATCTGCATTTTTAAGCCAATGCTGCTGATCTAGGGCCCACACTTGGCAAAGTACTGATCTAAGGGACGAGGTGCAATGCTGTCTCAAGTCTTTCCAGGTATAGAGCCTCTGGGGACCACCTCGGCTTCCACCTCTTTCCCTAAACAAGCACACATTTTAATTAACATCAGAGCAAGCGTTGTAGAGGCATTTTAATCTCCCCAAACCTGCCTCTTGATTCTGGGAAGGGGAGCTCCCCTGAGGATTGTCAATGATGCCTGAAAAGGGTCACCTGGGCTCACTTGAAGGCTGTGGTCCTCCATTGTGTCCAGCCTGACTAACATCTGGCCCTCAGCACCCCGCTGGCCTCTCTCCTCTTACAGCTGGTCCTAAGCTGTGTGCGCCGAGGCTCTCCACCTCATGGGTCCCCAGCCACATCCCCAGTCCATAGCCTTAGACCTCTGCCTTTCTCGCCCCCCTTCAAGTGGCCCCAAATTGCCATCTAACGGTCATAAACCCCATGTGATGTCTGTTCCCCTGCCCCCGCCCTCATTCATCCTCAAAGACCCACTCTTCCTACTCTGTACTCCCCACCCAAGAAGGCACCTCTTTTTAAAAGTCCCTTTTATTCATTCTTTAAAGGCAAACAAACCCTAGTCCTGAATATTTCAAAAGCATCGCACACAAAAATCTTGGTGTTTAAGCTTAAGTTACTTGTCCAGTTACTTACACTTACTGCTGGTGTTACAATCCTGGCTGTTACTCTCTCGTATCATTGCATTTTGACCATTTGTGTGCACTCCAAACTGCCCAGCAGCATCCTAACAAATCCAGCATTATCAGAGCCCCGTTCCCGGGGAACAGCTCGGTGATGTGCCCATTTCATAGTTTCCTTTTTTTTGTGTGTGTGTGATCACAGGGGTGAATATGCACTGGCCGAATACACCGAAGTGAAAACCGTCACCATCAAACTTGAGGACAAGAACCCCTGAAGAAAAGCTGGGCTCTTTCCGCAGACATTTGACAGCTGAATGTGGCAGATCAAACTTGCTGAAGAAGAAAAAAAACAAAACAAAAAACGACGTTTCTGACCTTCCTGGCACACTTTCTTCTGGAGACCTTCCATCTACGGGATGGGAACGATTTTGATATTCCTCTCGCACTCCTGTTTCATTGACTGATATGTTGGGTGTGAAATTGCAGTCCTGCCCAGGGATGGAGCTGTTGACCGTTTCTGTGTTCATCCAGGTCCCCGGGACAGTTAAGAGGCTCAGGGCGTTGTCCACAGGAAGCGGTATTTGAAGTATCCAGCAGTCGCTTTAAAAATGCTCTGCTGACTCTGACTCTAGTAAGAATTCAGGAAAACTCTGTGCGTATTCTGGAAACAGGGTCCTGTGCCTGCGGGTTCCTCAGGGTTCCTGCCCACAGAACGAGCCCCACCCACCGTTTAGTGGGAAAGGAATAGCCCAAAGTTAAAAAAGAAAAGAAAAGAAATAAAAGCAGGAGTGGGATGACCCCATGCCTTCGGGGACTACATCTTGACATTGACCATGGGACTCAGCTTAAATCCAATACTGCCTCTGGAATAGGACCGAATCACCAGCCCATTGAGCTTATCTCAATCTATGTCAAGGTCTGAGGCAGAAAGCATCTCGAGCAAGTGTCACTGTCACAGCTAAGGACCTGGCGCTCTGACACCACAACAGCATAGCAAATCCTAGGATCCTTAAGTCCTGCAGTTTACAAACCAGAGCTGTAATTCGCTTTTACAAATGATGCATTTCTGCCACTTGCATTCATGGTTTATGCAGTTTCTCTTTACTTCAGTCGGGTTATCCAGTTTAGATTAGGAAAACATGCACACCTGGGAAGACTGATGCTATGATACAGCCCTGGTTTGTTCAAGTCCTATTTTGATGTGAATCCATGATTAATTAACAAATAACACTTGGATTCTATGGAGGACCTGGGTCTCCTACTAAAGTGGTCTGTTACTTGCACTAAACAAGTTGGGAGTTTTTCGTTTCCTCTTTGTGTCTCCAAATCATGTGCAATTCCAAGTTTTAACTTGGAAAATGGAAAATGTTCCCATATAGCTTTAAAAAAACAAAACCAAATTTAAACTGTGTTCTTTGGATACTTTGACTATTCCTAACGAGTACTTTTCTAATGGTGCTTATGTTTGAGAATTAAATTGCAGGCGGTGGGGGCAGGAATAAAATGAAGGTCTGTGTCAAAACCAGTGTGTGTATCAAGAAAGTCATATAGGACATGGGGTTGTCACTTTTGTCAGAAATATGCAATATAGCATTCACTTTCTCCTCTATGTCAGTTAACGCTTATCACTTATACTGTCAGTAACTTGTTAAATCAGGATTTGACTCATACACTGAATTTTCAGGATTTTATCTCAAGTAATTATAGGCACTAACCTTGATAGTAATACGTTAGAGGGTTCTTATTCTTTCATGTACAATAATGCCTTTAATATGAAATGCTACATTATTTATAATTGGTATAGATAATGTATCTTTTTATAGTTGTAAGTAAACAGAGGTGGTATATTTAACCTTCTGTAATATACTGTATTTAGGAATGGAAATCTATATAGCATTAGATTTCACTTCTTTGAAGGTTGACTCCTGTGGTATGGCTTCAAAATTGATTGGCCTGGGAATTCTGATCCTAGCTGTGGATTGTGTTAACAATGCAATGATAAAAATAAATTGGATATTTGACAAACATTTTATTTTTTCATTTATGGACCAAACCCCTTTTAATTCTGTGGCTGGTCTTTCTCTTTCTTAGATCTTCTGTCCAAAATGACTTGTGAAAAGCAGTATCAACACTTCAGAATAAAATGACATTTGCTCAGTTGATCAGGCCTAGCATTTACCTTGAATGTGAAACCTACTTCTGTGGTTTAGCGGAGTGACCAGGCAGGGAGCTCAGCCTCAGAGGCTCTGCGTCTTACCTGGCAAAGTTTAAGGTGTCGTCTAAGCTGCTGGAGTCTCCTTTTATCATTAAGTGATGAGGGTGTACGTGTGCGAAGTGATGAAGACTGCGGATTTAAGGAAAACACTGCATTCCATAACTGTGTGCACAGGTTTCCATTTTTGTCACTTTTTTTCATGAGGACCTAGGTATTAGTGCTTAACATACCTTAAGATTCTAAGGCTTTGAACCAAGAAGCCTCAATCACCAAGGCAAGAGCTTGTACGTGCGTGGTGAGGTCTACCAAGTTCAACCTATGCCTTTGATGTTGAGATTCCAGATGACTTGGGCCATGTGGTGGCAAGGCGCCACCCTTTAAGCAAGAAACTTGAGAGACTTGGATCAGATCCCTCATGATGTATGCACTTACGAATGCATTAAATGTATTTAGAAAACTCCCGTTTCTCAATACATAGGAGCAGAAAATTCTAGGGAAATGACCTCTTCTTTCATTTGGTTTACCAAAGCATGACTCTGAAGGGAACCATTCTGGGGACATGTGTGTGTGTGTGTGTGTGTGTGTGTGTGTGTGTGTGTGTGACTGTGTGACTGTGTGCACTTGTGTGCCTGTGGGGGTGGGACCCAGAAGGTGGGCGCATTCTCTGAATGTGGATTGACACTTTGGAATACCCTAGCTTTTCCTGATGTGGGACGGAGCCTTTTTAATATCTTTGCTCCTAGCATGTGGCTGACCTGAGCTTGACGGTGGATAATGAGGGGTGTTTTAAAAAAGCATCCAAGGAGGAATGTCTGGAGAAACTGAGTACCCAGCTGGAAGAAAGTTGATAAGACACGGGGTGGGGGTGGGGGGGTGGGGGGTGTACAGTCAGCCAGAGATGTTGGGTCGTGGAGGTAGCTTCCAGCTGACCCCACCTTAGGAAGAGTCATTCCAACATGAGATGCTGAGAATCCAGGTAGGTTGTGGAGCAAAAGGTAGAGGACCCTGGGTCAGCAGGGGTCAAGAAGCAAACCTGTGACTAACTCATGCCAAATAGAGTTAAATGCTGGGATAGAACCAGCTCGAAAAAATCCACCCGTGTGTCGGGTGTCCCGGCCGTTTTCTACATTGGAGACATTCCTGGCCTATTCCCAAGCTCATTTGAAGGGAAGTTTGAGTTGCCCCCATCTGCAGTGGCCACTTCCTCTCCTGTCTGCCCCAGCACTGGGCGTGCGCTTCCTCACGGCGCCGCTAGATGGCGGGGCCGCGCGCCCTGGAGGCTCAGCACCTCGGTGGCCAGGCTCACTCAGCCTGCGGACGCCACGCCCTGCAAATTATTAGGGACTCTTCCGTAGAAATCATACTGCTGCTTTTTATATAGTGGAATGAGGACCGCAGTGGTGAGGACCCACCATTTTGGAAGGGCGTCCCGTAGCAGGAGAGCTGGAGGGGGCGCCTCGTGGGAACAAAGCAAAACTGCCCGGTGGTCCCCTCGCCCACGGGGGCCCAACGAGCCGCCCCAAGTGGCCACTGCCCGGCGTGTCCGCGAGGTCCAGGCCCTGCGGCTGCCCGGATTTTGTGAAATGGCAATGTGGGCGGTGGCCATTTGTGTCTGTGCCTTGCGCTAAATCCTGGGAATGTTCCAGTCATAATGCATGAGAGGAACCTCGGGTGCGGGTCCTGCCGGGGTGCAGAACCTTCTGCTTTTTTTCCCTGCAGGCTTCTCTTTATCCCGTGGGCTCGTGGAGCCGAGTCTGACGCCTGCCTGCAGCATGGACATGCTTATCTATGATCTGCATTTCGATAATGGCCTCAATGGTGTGAACATATTTATATTAGGTTGAAACATAATAAATTGCCAACATCCCACCATGTTTTATCTACCTCCCCGCTCCCCTCCCACCCCCACCCCCGAAAACCCCAGACAACTGAAAATGTTTTGCTTAATAGTGACATCTTGGTATGCATCCATAATTAAATTAGTAAATTCATATGGTGGAAGGTGTGCAGTTCGCAAATATTAAAGTTTTAAAAACCCACATGTCTATACTGCCCTATAAAGAGTTGAGCACACATAAATGTTCCCTCTCTTTTTAATAGTTACCAACAGAGTATATGGCCCACCACACGCAAGGCAGAGTTAAATCCGCGCGTTTTGCGGCTGAGCAGAGCAGAGGGTCAGTGAAAGCTGGGTTGAGCCGAGAACCCAGCTTATCGCCGCGTCGGCCACGCGTGGAGGGAGCAGGGCACCCAAACCTGGAGGGGCCGTCACGCTAGAAGGACCCGTGGGCCCTGTCATCTCCTGGGCATGAGCGGTGAATTGGACCACCTGCGGTTTCCGACTAGGGAAACTGAGGCGGGCATCCACGGGGACTCCTCCCGCGGGTTCCGGGAGGACCAGCTGCGGCCGATCCTCGCCCTGCGCGCTCTTCGCGCCGCCCGCCCTCCACGCCCGCTGGCGGCCGCAGGATTGAGGAAGTGCGTCTGGGCCCGGCCCGGCCCCGGCGCGCGCGGCCGGAGGCTCTGGGGGCGGAGGGCAGTGGCACCGCCAGGCCCCGGCCCGCTGGAGTCCGCCGGGCCTGCATGCCCAGCCCTGTCGCTGCAGGTAAGCGCTGTCCCGCCCCGCGCCCCGCGCCCCGCGCCCGGCGTCCCGCCCGGGAATCCGGCTGCCGCCTGCGGCCGGTCCGCGTGGAGCCCTGGGCCCCGCAGCTCAGGCCCGCGCTCCCGGCGGCGGCCGCGTGCTTTGGCCAGGGTGGCCCTTGCCCAGGGGCCCCCGAGGGCTCGGGGCGGCCCCAGCCTCGCGGCCCGGCTGTCTCCCGCCGCGCTCCGACCCCAGGCAGCCCGCGGGGTGGGGGATGTGCGGGACCCCGGAGCGGAGCCCGAAGCCTCGCCCGGGACGGTGCCGGGGCGGGGGGAGCGGAGGCAAGAGACAAAAAGTAGGAGAACACACCAGGGTGCCTGCCGGTCTGCTCAGCCTCTGCAGCCATCCCCTTCCTTCAACTTGGAGCGGGCCGTGGGGAGCGCGCGTGTGCGAGTGCGTGAGTGTGAGTGCGTGTGTGCTGGGAAGGGCTGCCCGGCGTCTCTCGCTGCCCCGGGGACCGGCCTGGCCATGCAGGGGGCCCGAGCGCGCCGCCACCCTCCTCAAAGTCTGAGGTAGGCTCCTGCCCAAAATCATGGCTCTGGCCAATACAAACAGGCATCTCTATGGCGGTCTCTGTGGGCGACCTTCCCAGGCAGGGGCGGGGAGGTGAGTGCGGTCCGGGGCAGGGGGAGCCTCGGTAGTCTGGGGGTCAGAGGGAGATAGTGATTGAAAATTCGGGGACCTATGGGGGTCTGAGGGAGATAGAGATGGAGAATTTGAGGGCCTATGGGGGTCAGAGACACATAGTAATGAAGAATTTGGGGACCTCTGAGGCCCGCTCAACCTGCTCCTTCACAGTTTGAGGCCAGGAAGTTTTTCTCCCAGGAACACATCCCCTTGCAGGGGTGAGAGGTAAGGAAACAGGAGCCTGGCACTGTTTTTCCAGTGAGCCTCTCACCAAATACACCATTTTTTAGAGTTTGCCACTCGTTCATATTGTATCAAGTTCCTTGGACATTAAAAGGGGACAAGTAGAATATGCCCAATTTTGGACAACGTTAATTCTCAATGCTTTTTTGTGATTTGACTTAATTATCTTTGCTTATGTCCAGGAAGAAGAACATAATTAAAAGCATACACACCTCACACCTAATTTTGGGCCTGAAGGTTTTGGGGTCTGACAAATCTTTCCGGCACCCAGGCTTTTTCACATCTCAGGGAATGGTCCCATCTTCCGCTGGACGAATTAGCCTCCATCCCATTTGTTCACTCCTTGATTCAGTCTGTTAGCAAGTCCTGTTGGGCTTCCCTCTGAAAGGTTTCCTCTCTGTCCCCTGCTTTCTCACAGCCCACACCCAGTCCAAGGTACCACTGTGAGGGCTGTACTCTCCGCCCTGTACTCTTACAGTCCTCCCCTCATTCTGTGTTTGGCAGCAAATGATTTCTTTTAATTAAAAAAAAATTTTTTTAATATCACATGAAGGAAAGAGGACTTTATCGATGGCTAAAAAAAATGGGTTTGTTCATAGATAACCTGACAAGTTACCCTAAAATGTGTTTCCTGAGACATAAGGAAATTCAACATTATTCTAGCTGAGGATCTGAACTGAGGAAATATATATGGGCACAAACAGCTTGTGCAACTTAATACTTTTTTTTTTTTGGTGTCATCAGAGGGTGTCACTGAACTCACACCCAACTTGCCCTTTCAGTATGCAGTTCGATGGGAGACTTCTTTGTACCTCTGTCAGTCTTCTTCTTATATTGTCGAACAGGCAAACAGGTTTGTCCTCACTGTAGTAAGTTAACCTTCCTGTTAGCAAAAGAGGTAACCAGCCCCCTGCAGACTGAAGGGACTGCAGTCACAGGATGAGGATTTCCTCTTAATATTTTTTTATTTTGATGTTTGGAACTCTTGATGGAACATTCTAGAGCAAGGTGTGCAGGACCTGCTAAGCCCAAGAGGAATTTTTTAAAATAGGCAAACCAGAGAGTGCCGTTCCTCTGCCTGGAACCCTTCAATAACGTCTCCTTGTGAGTGGCATGAAATCCAGGAGGCCTTCCCCTCACAGCCCCGTCAACCTGGCCTCTGCCATCTCAGACCACCTGGCCATTGTCCCCAGCCACCCTGGCCCATCTACTGTCCAGCACGTGGCCTCTGCAGTGTTGTCCCATGGCCAGCCACCCTCTCTACACCCAGCCTCTTTCTCACATCCCTCTCTCTGTGTCCTTCTTTATCTGCTTAACTTCTCCTTTAGTTACCTGGAGGTCTCCAATGGAGCTCCAGAAGGGGTCAGAGACCGTTCCTTTGTGCCTACCTGGCTCACTGCTGCATTGTCACCTCCAGAACCATCCAGGAGGTGCCCGGTTCATACTGCCACAGTGACCAGTGGCAAATGGACAGCCTGAACCTGATTGTGGTTTCATAGTCATGAAGGGTTACTGTTCCCAAACCTCGGGTGCTCATCTGGGATTGGGATGGTCTGCAGCTCCATGCTATTTGGATGTCCTCAAATCCATTAAATACACTTTGTAGGCAAGCCAGGATTGGTCACGGGATGTTGGGGCCAAAGGGACATCTAGGGCCATGGGCCAACCATCTCCACCAGGCTTTTGATTCAAAAAAGAGGTGGGTGATGTGAGTATTTCCAACATGCTTTACTTGCAAGCATCTTCCGTCTCCTTGATATGGGCAGTTCTTGCCAAACCACCTGAAAAGGCAGGTGAGCAGCTCTAGAAACTCCTGTTGAAACTTTATTGCAAATATTTAACTACCCCTCTCCACCAACTGTAAGTTTTATGAACTTATGAAGTTCACTCTTTATGGAAAGGGTCTAGTGAAAACATTTGTAGAATAAATGTCAGGTTCTCTTTTTTCTTTGTCATGAACTATTTTGGTTTATTCATGAGGACAGATATAATGAGTTGGCAAAAGAAAATCGGTGAGGTTTTCAAAGTTGTTAAAATAATGATTATTGCAGAAAACCTCTTGAAGGCCTCTTTAGGATGTAAATGCCATAAAGAAAAGAAAACAGGTAACTTACAACCATGATTTGCTGCACTGGTCTGAACCCCAAAAGAAGTAGGAAGAAAGCAAAGATCCGTTTGAGGGCAAAGATTGAGCAAAGCTTGAGTTACCTCATCCTAAAACTCCTACCTTAGTGTCTAAGCCAAAGTACAAATTATAATTGAAAAACGGCTCCAGTGGCAAACTCTCCCACTGCTAAAGCGATTTTCAAAAGGAAACTGAAAATGAAAAGGGGAACAAAATGTGCTGGGTGAAGGATGGCCTAAAATATTTTAGAGATTTTTTTCAAACTTAAAAACATTATAGGGTACAACACTTCCGTTTTCAGAAGGCACATCTACCGACATTTGGATTTTTGAGGTTTGTTGGATGCATTTGGTGTCTGAGATTGGAAGGATAGCAGTGCGCCCCTTGCTTTCTGAATGCTAACTGTATAATTTGGAGCCTTTATTCTAAAACAGGGGTTCTGTTTTGCTGCTTCTCCCTGTCCCCGTCTCAAGTTGATTTTGCTCAGTGCCTACCGCATGCAGGACCCACCCTTCTAAAACCTGCCCACTGGGGAAACAGCATGTCTGCCCCCCAGCACTAATATCCTGAGCCTGTTAATCAGAGGGCAGGTGGGTGACCCTGCTGGCCTCCCAGGGCCCCAGCTGGTGTAGGAAAGAACCACTCTGACCCTGTTCTACAAATCTTAACATCTCACAGCAACCCTGTGAGGTTGCCTGGGTTACGTCTGTTTTTAATAGACGTAAAAACTGAGACACATACGTTTAAGCTTGACCTTACTTAAGCTTACTCTGCAGACCTGTGACAGAGGCAATCCAAGCCTTTGACCTCCAGACCATGCTTTCCTCTTTCCACATGGTCTTGGGCATCATTTACATGACCCTGACGTTTTTTTGGTGGGGACTATACTATTGCTCTCCATTTCAGAGTTGCCTGTCTCAGAAACGGTTGCTAGTTATCCCGCACTTTATGTATAGGGTAGAAAATATACAAACACTAATAGAAATGCTCGCATTTCAAGGCCAGCTGAGTGGCTCAGTTGGTTAAGAGCTCGTATAAGAGTGCGAGCGCTAAGCAACAGCAGTTCAATTCCCAGCCCGAGCTGAGCTACCAACAGGTGGTAGGATGGCTCAGCTAAAAAAAAAAAAAAGCAAAGAAAAAGAAATGCTCGCATTTCAGATGACTGCACCCTTCCCATCATGCAGTTCCACGCCTGAGCGTGCCAGGCCTGAGCTGGGTCTGGGTCTTGCCCTCAAGGTGCTGTGGTCATTTAATCACCCTAGTAGGATGGGCACTTGTGTTGGGGGACCCCCAAGCTCGGTGGGAGCCCAGTAGGAGAGAGTAGCGCCTTGCCTCAGCGGTTCTCATCACACCCTCATTAGTCTTAGATGAGTCTTACTCTAACGCACCATTTCTCCGGATAATTGGAACTATGTGGGCTGCATAGTTCTCTGATAAGGAGCCTTCCCTGTGCATATAGGGTGTTCCACAGTGTCCCTGACCTCCACCCACTAGATGCCTATAGCACCCTCACCCCCAGCTGTGACAACCAAAATGCCTGCAGACATTGCCAAATGTCCCCTGGGGGGCAAGCAAAATATATGGGGCCCCCTTCTCTTACCTCCAGGGCTCAAACTTGGCTTCACACCCAGCACCAGACCCCTTCTCTTTGGGATTGTTGCCTGGTTGTCGCTTTGGAATTATGCCTGCCTCTGGGCTCCTGGGCAACGGGAAGGCCTTGTTTTATGACTGACTGAAAGTGTGTCTGCTATACCCCAACTGGACTATGACCTCCTCAAGGCAGGAGCCTCATTTACAATAGTTGTCTCCATGTCACTGTGTGAGTGACAATGAATATGCGATGTGTTGATTGAACAATGATTGAACTCTTTACCAGTAGGTGTTCTGCAGTTTGGGTTTCTTTGAGATTCTCCCCAAGTAGACATCACCCAGCTGTGAAGTATGGTGGGGGAACCCCTGTCCTTTCATTGCCCCCCCCCATCTGGTGTGGCTGGATAGATGGATGTAAAGAGGAAAATGCTATAAGGAGAGGAAATGCCAGTGACCCATATAAACACGTGCACGTGTGCAGGAAGGGACCTGACAACTAAGAAAAGCTTTCTGAATGTATGATTTCTTCCACCAGAACTAGACAGCTTTCTGCTCAGCCATGACTGCGTGTCCGTGCCATCGGCCAGCCCGCGGGCAGCAGCAGCGGCAGTGACCACAGCCAGAACTGACTTAGCAGAGCGGCCACCCCGGAGGCTGATGGCTGGCATGTCGCAGCGACCACCCAGCATGTACTGGTGTGTGGGGCCGGAGGGGTCAGCCGTGTGTCCAGAACACGCCATGGAGACGCACAATGGTAAGGAGACAGGGCTAGCTAAGCCCACCACGCATGTCCCGTGGGGAGCCTGGGCCACACAAGAGCAAGGGGTTTTCAACAGAAGGATCTAAAATGCCCATTATTTGGTGAATTTTTCATTATAAAATATACATGTATCTTGGGGTTCTCACTTAAATCTAAATATTGAGGGGTCATGGGGCAAAATTGAGTGTGTGCTCTGAAATATTAAGAATCAGGGCATTGCTTCATGTTGCTTAAAAAGTATTTTTTAAGTGGGGGTTTGATTTGTTCTCTCATTATGAAAACAATACATGTTTATTAAAGAAAAATTGAAAAAGAAAAAAAAAGATAGTAGAAACAAGTCACCCAGAGTCCCATTGTCATAAACACAAGTGCAGTTAGCTTCTTGGTGTGTCTCTTCTGGTCTGTTTCTCTGGGCGTCAGGGACTTTGTTAACTTCATTAGCTTAGAATGGTGCATGTAATTTCATGTTCTCCTTTTTCCTCCTAACCTGTATCAGTCACTGAGCTCATGTGGCCAATGGAAACATTGTTTAATATGGCAGCCCTGTCCAAAATGAAAAACCTGATCCTTATTGACCTGTTGGACGTTTGGGGTCATTTGGGTTGCTTCTAGTCACTCATTGTTACCAAAACAGCAAGCATTTCCATCTTTTTGGTTTTGAGATTATTTCCAGAGAATAGATTTACAGATGTGGGATGATTGGGTTTGAGCATTTTTAAGCCGCTTTACACAGAGTGCCAGATTTTCAGTTATACTGCTTTTAACACCAGTAGGATATCACTCGTATTGTGGTTAACAATAAATATTTATTAAACTCTAAGTACCTACGAGACACTGGGTTCAGTGCCTTATGAAATAATCTCATTTAATCCTTAAAACACCCTGTGAAAATGATACTTTTATCACCATTTTATAGCTGAGGTCTAGAAACTTGTTCAAGGTCAACAGCTTGTAAATGGCAACCTGCAGTTTGAACGCTCTCTTAGCCCTTGAACTCTCTTGTCCTTAAAGTCAAGGTCACCCTGTGGGCTTTAAGAGTGCCTGTGTGTTGGGCTTGAGGGGGCCCTTGTGTCTGTACTGTCAGTCGTGTTAGCAATTCAACATGGTACCTGGCTCAGCAGACATTTTGTTCATTTGCTTGAGTATATTTTTCTCCATTGAAAATACCCAAAGGCTAGCTAGGGTGATGTTTCTGGAAGATTTCTTTGTGTATAAATCAAATTATGAACTGGGAAAAGAATTTACTTATTGACATTGCCCAGCATTAAATGTTCTCAGAGTGTTGGACTTGCGTCGTTTGAAAACTTATTTTTTTTTTCAGATGTATGGCTTTTTTCATTTGCTTGTTAGAAAGGCCGTACTTTGGTAGCGTGAGATCAAGGCGACGTGTAGAGAAGACTGCTGTACCCGCTTTTTGGGTAGCGCCTCTACCTTTCCAGGGCGCTGTCAGCTCCGTTATCCCACCTGCCTCTCCTCTCAGCAGCCCTGAGGAATCAGGGTAGGGGCAGGGATGTTGCGCCCATTTGGGGGCTTGCTGTGTTTCATCTGAAAAAGGCCCTCAGGAGATTCTGCCCTGTCCCCTTCCTGGTCAAGAGCTGATGATTTAAATGAGTGTCTCTCCACCCTGGTTCTCAGAATCACTGGGGCGCTTGGAAAACTGCCAGCGCCAGGCACCACCCAGTCCTACTGCAGCAGCCTCCGGGAGAAAGGGGCAAGCATGGGCACTTCTTAAAAGCTCCCTCCGCATCGTGGTTCTAACGTGCAGCTGTGGTTGAGAATGAACTGGTCGACATGGCTTGGGTCCCACAGAGCAGCCCCTCTCAGATTACAATGTATATGCAAATTTCCTGGGGTTTCGGTGAAATGCAGATTTCCCACGAGTCCTCATTTCTGTCAAGCTCCTGGGTGGTGTCAGTGGCAGTGGCAAGGCTGAGATAGATGATGGCTTTCTGAGGTGCCCAGGGATCCCCACTGATTGATTTTTACAGGTCCTAGGGACCTGAGCCGATGGACAGACCTAGAAGCATCCCTGCCTGTGGACTTGATGGAGGACAGATAACTGGAAGGAAAATGTCCGCATGCCCCAAGAAGCCAAAGCATTGACACTCCCCTGTCCCTATTGTCCCCTCGAAGGCCTGTGTCTTCACATTAAGCTGCTCCTGCAGTAGGTTTCATCTCCCTGACGGCTGGGGACACCAGGTTAAGAGGAATAGGTTCAGAGAGTCTCGTCTGCCCCGGGGGACTGTTTCCCCAGTAGAATCTTGGGACTCCCACACCAGTGTATACTAGCTGTGCTTTTTCACGCCCACCCACGTAACTCACCTTGTGTTTATTCAGGACGGTGGACACTTTCTAAGCCCATGATCTCATGAGCTGTTTGTCAGCTGCTGTGTGCTGCCGGGGGTCTGTGTGTGCCTGTCCTGTGTTTGTGCCACATAATTGTGTCCCAGGAAGGTATGTCGCAAGCTTATTAGCACGGTCACCTTGCCTGTGAGTTGACAGAACTAGAATCAATGAGACACTGGGCTGGGCTGCGGGGCAATCCATTTTGACAAACACGCCATTAGACATTCTTCTGCGTCCTTCTGACACTAGCCAGAGTGGAAAAACCTGTCCTGCCAGCTGAGGTGAGGCTGCCTGGAAAGTAGAGAAGTGGAGAAACTTCTAGATACTCCAGGCTAAGGACGCTTGGTGAGACTCTTCTGGACCATGGGGGGTAAGGGGTGCTTGGACAGAGAGCACGGGGCGGCTCACCCCCCCCAACTCTCTGTGAGGGGGCCCTAACTTCAGCTGCCGCCTCAGAGCAAGTCTTCCACAGGACCCGGTATGGACCAGAGGAGGGGAAGGAACATTCCAGAGGGTCTGCAAATCCCAGGTTTTTATACAGCTACTTTCCATGTCCTTTGCTTTTTCCTTTGGCTTTTTCAAATATATATGAAAACATAACTTTTTCATATAAAAGCCAAGTGGTTTCCTTGAGTGGGGGCTCTGCCTGCCTTCCAGAAATAGAAGTAGGAAATAGAATTAGGAACTGCCCCTCCGGGGCAGTGGGCTATCTTAGCGAACTGCTGTCAGAAATCCTTCAGGGGGCAGGTCCAGGTTGATGGGACCCTTTCAGAGTGTAACTGCCAGCGCATATCTTGAACCTGATCTTGAAGTCGGTGTCCTGTTCATGTTTGCTGGGCTGTGTTCACACCCTGGGAGCAAGGAGGGGTGGACAGGGCTTTGCCATAGTCAGCGGGGTGCTCTCCTCCAGCCTGGCCTTAAGAGCAGCTCTGGGACCTCCAGGGACTGTAGCCAGGGTCCCTTGAGTGAACTGAAAGGGAGAGAGGCTGAGCAGTGGCCTAGCGGCCAGGGGGGTTGAAACAGCCATGGGCACCTATCCACATGGGCAGCAGTTAGGACAGCTGTGCCTAACTACGGAAGTGCTGGGCTTGGTGGGCTTTTGACATTAACCTTAATCTGAGGCTTAGATCTGCTCCTGATTATTTGTCCAGAATATGCTTGGTTACTTCCAACAATGGGGAGCTGACTACCTGTCTAATAATGCCAGCTTTTCTCTGGGCAACCCTGTTAGGAAGTGCATGATGCAGAAACTGGTCCTGCTTTCATTGCATCCAGCTTCGCCCGCTTAGGCTGATCGGAATCCCTCAACCCTTTTCTTGACATACGGAAAACAGATGTCTTGCCCTCCCTGTGGATTCCTTTTTAGGCTGAGGAAACCCTCCCTCCATCTGCAAAAGCAGACAGCACGCAACTTCACACATTTCACGCCAGCATCACTGAGCTTTCTTCCTTAGGCTGTAGACTACCCATAGGCCATGGCTGCCTGGACCTAGGGGAAGAGCTGCCTCTCACCCCGTCCCTCCACCCTGAGGTGGGCAGGCTCTCGGGAGCACCCCCATCCACCTACCCATTCTAGGGGGCCACAGCCTGAAGCTCACCTAGGGCCTCAGTCCCCACCCACTGCCTGCCTTTCCCCACCCCACATTTGCCTCCAAGCTTCCTTTCCAAGGGGTGGACAGGGCAGCCCCACCCGATGACCCCTGTGCCCGTTGGCAGCAGCCCAGGGCCACCTGGTTGGCATTCAGTGGCCAAGACAGATGTTCTTCCCACCATGGGGCCCTCTTGAAGGCGTCAGTGGCCTGTGAGCAGGGAGGTGCCTATGCGACATCCCCATGTCCTGTTGCAGAGAGACAAGGATTGTGTCCCACCTGCCTGATTTCTTGGATCACTCGAGTGAAACCCTGAAGAACCTGTAATTAGGGATTTTTATGAAATTCTGTAGTTCTCTGGGAATGGACTCCTCCCTCCAATAACACAGAAATCCAAACTCTAATGTATGGATGTCACACAGATTTTCAGGAACCCCAATGAATGACAATGGGGGGCTTCCACAATTCCTTAGAAACCTCAGTGCTGAGTCCCTTCACCATCCTGGCCACCCCTGTGTTCAGTTTGTCCAGATTCCATGTAACCATCTTGCTATTTATTGAAAGATGTTTGTCATAAAGAAGAAAGAGAAAAAAAAAAAGGAATATGCATCTCAGAATCCTTCTGAGCCTATATCACCCTGATGTTGTAGAAGTACTCACACGTGAGTGAGAAGTTATATTTTCAACTGTAAAGAACTTTTTCGGATTCCACTTTATATGCTAATGCTTGCTAGGGCTGTGCCTAACTTTTATCTCATCCAGCTGTCATTTAGCATCCAGTGGCCAGGGCACATCACCAGGTGTTTGGTTTAAAATCACCTACCTGGTCATTTCAGGAAAACCAAGAGCAAAAGCAACTTTAATTTGGGCACTTGGAATGTATCAGAGACCTAGAGATATTTCAAGCCATTGAAGAGTTGGAGCCCATTATTTTGAACCATGTGATGATGCAAATTTGAGGTTCGAGTTTGAAAACAAAAGGATGAGAATGAGACTCTTCAACTTGGAGATGGAGGGAGGTCAGGACAGGCCCCTCAGGCGGTTTCACCCCCACCCTAGCTGTTGGGCAATTGCTCACTCTGCAGACATCACCAGCACTCTGGGTTCAAGAGCAGAAAACAAGAAAACAGCCCCCACCTGAGGATGGGTAGGAAGCTCCCTAAAGTTAAGAAAACGTTGTTTGTGTGTAATTACACACTTCTCGTAAAACATTCAAAGGTCACAGACAAAGCCACAGCGCTCCTTGACACCTTTCTGTCCTGCCCAGGAGATCACTATTAGCTGACAGTATTTCCTTCCCAAACTCTTCCTACACTTGTATGTACGCGCGCACGTGCACACGCACAATTCTTTTGTATGTTTCTGGTTTGATATGTATGACATTCAACGGTGCATATGTCGTGCAACTTTTTTCCTTGAGTTGTGTCTTGGAGTTTTTTTTCACATGTTCCAAATTCGATAGTGTGACAACAATGTTTATTTAACCATTCTCCTGTTAACTGGCTTTTAGATTCTTTCTGAATTTTGCTTATTATCCTAAGAGTTGAGTATTACTGCCTATGCCCCAGCAGAATTGCAGGATCAAAGAATAAGCACCTTAAAAATGATCAGAGTACTACATATCCCTGTTAAAATATGCAAGCAATACAGAGCGGACTATACTGCAAAGCCCTGACTTTCAAAGTGGTCTGTTTCGTGTTTCTGGTTCTAGTTATTCAGGTCATTACCATTTCCCTTTGTATCGACGAAGCCTGCACACCCATGGAGACGTTGCCTGTTGCTGCCATGACAGATGAAGGTTTCCTTCATTTCCGTCCCGTATCTCACCGCTATTCTTTTCACATGTAATTCTATCAATGTTGACTCACCTCCGGATTGCATTTGTAACATTAAATACGTCCCCATCGCTCTGACTTGGCCTGGGGATTCAATGTCATCCTTGTCCTGGGGGGCCCAGGAGGTGAGCACCTCTTTCCTTGCTTTTACCTCCGTCCCCTCACACCCCTTACTCCGAACTCTTACTTTGAGCACTTGTTTATCTGGAGCGCATCACCAAGAAAACTAAGAAAGGGCTTATGGAGACACACATAAGAGATCCGGGCTTCCTGAAAGTGTGTTTATTTGCCCGTCCCCTGTGATCTTAACTGGACATTGTCCATCTTCAGAACTTGGAAGAGCCTGCTCTGTGGTCCTCTGATGGCATTTGATTCTCTTTGCTTGGTGGGTAGGTACCCTGATCCTCCCTGGAAGCTTTTAGAATCTTCCCTGGGTTTCTGGGTCTCTGAAATTTCATAACAAAAGACTGGGAGAGGGTCTTTTTTCATTCATGCTGTTTGACACCTGTAGGTCACAAGTGTACCCCTTTTAGGCCTGGAAAAGTCCTTGTATTTGCTCTAATGATGTTTTCCTCCTCTGCTTTTTCTCTTTTTTGTTTTGTTTTCTGTGGGGTTTTTTTTGTTTGTTTGTTTGTTTTGGAACTCCTATTAATTAGGATACGTGTTGCTTATCTTCTCTTTCACGTTTTCCAACTATTCTTTCTCTTAAAGTTTGAGAGATGCCTTTGACTTTACCTCCTGATGCCGCCCCCCATTGAACATTTCATCATTTTGGCGCTCTTTATTAATTTCCAAAAACTCTTTCCTGTTCTTGATTGTTTCGTTCTGTTGCATTCTTCTGTTGCTGTTATAGACTTGTATGCAGTCAGTGTCTTCTTGAATTCTTCTGAGGATCCTAATTGGCAAAAATTTTTTTTTAATTTTGATATTCTTATTATCTTCCCAGTTAATTTTTAAATTTATTTAATATCAAATTTGTTTATTAAAATCAACATTTTTTTACCATGCATTCCAGATAAACCAACACTTGCATGATTCAAAGCATTATTAGGGAAATTTGCAATCAGCTGACTCTGTAAGGCAAAGCATGTCTCTTAAAGTTACGTGAGAACCAACTTACTACAATGCTAAGAGAAGTCAGCAAAACGCTGGCAGAAAAATATTTTTTTATTGGCATTGATCTTTGAAGTTCTTTTTACTGCTCTGCATTACCTTCATTTGTCCGAAGGCCTGGCTTTTTGTCGGTCCTTATTCATTCATCATTATTATTTCACTGCCCGAGCATCCATGATAGACATTGTTCTAGATTCTGAGGACGCAGCTACAGCATGGCCTCTGCTCTCATGGGGCTTGTCATTTGAGCAGGAAAAAACAGACATTGAAGAACAGGGGAAAATTCAGGGCGATACTTGAGGAAGACACCTTACGGCAAGGCGGTGTGCTCACAAGGTAATTGTTATAAGGAAAGTTCTCTTGGAGGATGTGATACTGACTCTCAGATCTGATGGAGAAGTGGCTGCTAGACTAGGTGATGTCTCAGATGATGTCTCAGATGACGTAATCCGGCGGGTTTTCATAATGAAACCATCTTAGGCCTGAATATTAATCCTTTTTTTTTTATAAACTCAAACACAAAACACTGTTTAAATTTTTTTCTTTTTAAATTACAAAGTAACATCACCTTCAGATACCACGTGTGTGGAAATTAGATGCTACAAACTGCTCACTGCCTCTGAAGTCACGTCATTAAGGGATTTAGAGGGAGTCAAGGTTACATGGCTGCTACCTGAACATAAACTGTTATGTATAAACACTGTTTACCGTCAGCATTATTTCATTATTTCCTGTATCACGGATTTTTAACTGTAGTTTCAGCATGCTGGGAAGTTGGCAGTCGGAGCATGCTGTGAAATTGTTTCCACAGTGCCATGCATCGAATCATATGTTTTTTTTTTAGAATGTTTGCCTACACAGGTGTTATAAAAACTCTTTCTTGATTTTAAATTGAGCCTTCTTTTTCATATATTCCTTAAAAAGATGTGTAAATAAGCTCTCTGCGTCTGCGTAACACCTTGCCAGACAAGTGGTTTGTTTATGCACAAACCAAGCTCTCTCCACCCAGTGCCATATTTTTGACTGACCCCTTGTGTCTTTTTATGACTCTTTTGCCTTTTAGAAAATCGGTAAATAAAGTAAGCATAGTTTTATTTGTATGTAGTTTTAATATAATACAGAAGAAAACCAGAATAGAGATCAAAGATTACCAAAAGATTAAAAACAACAACAACAACAAAAAAAAAAACTCTGGAAATTCTGCATTAGGGACTTTCTATCATAAAGGCCCCTCTCATGTCTTCCCTTGCTCAGTGTGCTTCTCGCTGGCTGGCTCTTTCCTGTGTGTGTGTCTCTCTCTCTGACACACACTTTGTACCTATGAGCTGGGG
Source organism: Hipposideros armiger (assembly GCF_001890085.2). Lineage (NCBI taxonomy): Eukaryota > Metazoa > Chordata > Mammalia > Chiroptera > Hipposideridae > Hipposideros > Hipposideros armiger. The sequence continues at coordinate 5,366,548 of NW_017731385.1, forward strand.
CTGGAGCTGCCGCAGCCCCTGCCCAGTGAACTTTCTGGGAAATAAATCTAATCCTGTAATCCAGTTCTCTTCCACATCTTTTCACTTGCAGAGGGGGTGTGGTGGGGGTGCTTGGCTCTGCCCCTGGAGCGCCTCTCCATGCTGTGGTGACCTGGGCACCTACTCTAGTCCCTTACTGCCCCACGCAGAGCCCTCCCAGTGGGCACAGAGAGCTCTGCAAGCTGACCCTAAGTGGCCAGATATGGCTGTTTCACTGGACTCCTGAGTGCCTGTGGGGATTCTTAATCGCATTTTTATTTACCGCATTACCCCAAGAGCACATCCCACTGCTTGACTTACAAACTAAAAGGCGCTTCTCATTGGAGCACTTCCTAATTACTGCTCACCGTCCTTGCCCAAAGGTAGCCATTATTCTGAAGTTGGTGTGAACCCTTTGCCATGTGTTAAACCATGGCTAAATACGTGTGTGCCCCAAACTACATCGGATTGTTTTTGGGTCTCCGCTGGGTGGCCACCTGGTATACAAGGGCTCTGCATAAGTTCCACATCACCCACCTGGGTTAAGGAAGAGGCTTCATTGAGGGAAAGGGAATCAGAAAGCCTAGATCTGCCAGATGGATTGTACTGTACTTGGTCGCCTGTCTCTCATCCTCGCACAGGGGGGCGGCCAGGGCATCTGCTGGACAGGAGAAGGCTCCAGTCCTCTGAAGGGTCCAGCAGGGGTCTCCCCATGTCCCAGAAGCCTGGCCTGTCAATGGCATGCCAGGTGTGGGTGCTGGCTTTGTGCAGGGGACAACTTGGGGCTGTGGGATGTTATTGCCCACCAGCCACTAGCCGCGTGGAAACTGAACTTGGGTGTTGACCCCTCAGCCAACTCACTGTCCAAGTTTGAGGAGTGGCAACCAGTGTCACGTTTTGGCAGTTCCGTGCCTGTCAGAGCATTTTCCATATTTAATGTGTTTAAGTAAATATTTTCACCCTATGCCAATCTCCCTGTAACTTAATTTTCCAATCAACGTTAAGTTTATACAGTATAAGAGCATATAGTTGACCCTTGAAAAACACGAGGGGTACAAGTGCTGACCCCTCCATGGTGGAAAACCCTCATATAATTTTTGACTCTCCAAAAACTTAACTACTAATAGCCTCCTGTTGATCTTACCAATAACATAAATAGTCAACTGACACATATTTTGTATGTTATATATATTATATTCTGTATTCTCACAGTAAAGTAAGCCAGAGGGGGGAACATGTTATTAAGAAAATCATAATGAAGAGGAAACACAGTATTTATGAAAAACCCATGTATAAGTGGACCCATGCATTTCAAACCCATGTTGTTCAAGAGTCAACAGTATTTTCCGAGAAGCTAGATAAAACTTTTTGCCTATAAAACCATTAGGCCTGGTGCTCTTTACATGGATAGATTATTTTTTTCTTTACTTTTTTTTTACTATTGGTTGCATTTCTTTAGGTTTATGTAAATTTTTTATTTCTTCTTGAGTTTATCTTGGCAATACATTTGTGTAGATAGTCACTCATTTAATCTAGATTTTCAAATGTATTAGCATAAAGTTTATAGTGACTTCAGGATTTAAAATATATTTTAGACTATTTTATTCATGTTGCATATAAATCATATACTTGCTATAAAATTCTAAAGTACAAAAGGGAATACAATGAAAAGTATTCCCTCCCACCCTGGTCCCTAGTCTTCCAGTTCCCCCCTCTTCCAAAGTGTCAGAGAAAATAATTAGTTCCTTTTTTCTTTTTTTCCCCTCAAAACTCACAGTTTCTCAGGCCTAGATTCAACATGGCTTTTTTCTTGACATAAATCTTTCTTTTAAAGTTTTGACCCAGAGATTTTTTCAATTGTTTTCTTTTATGAAATATTTTTTTTCAATTACAGTTGACATACAACATTACATTAGTTTCACGTGTACAACATAGTGATTAGACATTTATATAAATTACGGTGATCCCCCCAATATGTCTAGTACCCACCTGACATCATACATAGTTATTACAATATTATTGACTATATTCCTTATGCTTTAATTTACATCTCCATGACCACTGTGTAACAAACAACCAATTTGTACTTCTTAACTTCTTCCCCTTTTTTACCCATACCCCCAACCCATAACCCTTCAGTCTCTTAATTTCTACCTTTCTCCCTCACTTCTTTTTTTCCTTGCAATTTAATTGTCGATAAAACCTCACTGCTTGTCCTCAGCGGTTTTCTACAGTCTGGATTTTGGTAATTGCCACTGGTGTGTTGCTTTAACATATTCTTCTCTCTTCTGTGCTTCCTTCTGGAGATCAAGGTTTGATTAGAGTCAGACAGATGTTTTGGCAAGAACATGAGATAGCGAACTGTGTACCTACTTCCTTTTACATGATCACAGGCGTCAACTAATGTCTACTTGTCTCCCTTCAATATTTAGATTTTTCTGTGTTTTCAGGGGTTGTCAGCCTGATAATTCAACAGAAAGGTCCTCGTGGCTTTTCAGCGTTTCACATAATGGTTTGATCAGTCATCCATGGTTGCTTAGATCAGTTATTTCATTCGGGGTTTCAAAGTGATGATAGCATCTAAGTCTGTCATTCGTTCTTCACCTAGCTGAAATCTATCTCTAAAGGAAGGACTTTTTCTCCCACCAACTCTGTGGTAACTTGAGTTTCAGTTTGTAAAGGAAAGTGAGGACAAACGAAGCTTTCCTTAATTGATGTGTTTTTTTCTGAAAATGAATCGATTCCCTAGCATCTTTTAGAGGCAACTAATGAGGGATTTTAATTTGTATCATTAACTCATGGATTTTAACTTATTTGATTTTTGATGCTAAAATTATTCATCTTTGGCCCGCAGAGCCTCTTTGGGTTGGTTCCTTTAATTGTTCACATGACCCCAGGAGACTTTGGTACCATCCTTGCTTTCTGATGTGACAAGAGATTCCAAGCCTTGTGGTCCTGTCTGAGACCTGCCATCCGCCACTTCTCCAAGGAGCCCCATTGCCATTGGAGATTTTAGGATTAATTCTCTACTGCATAGTTGTGTCTCCTTTCTTGTTCCACTACTTATTGATCAGGCTTTCATTCAGATTGTTTCATGAGTCCTTTGAAAGCTTTGGGGTTTGTTTTTGCTCTTTTTTATTTCTTTGCTTTCTATTTAAATAATGTCTACTTGCCCTTATTTTCTTCTCTTTTCTGAATTTACTCCCCCTTCTGCAACTTCTCAAGTCGTAGTCTCTCACTTCTGAAGACTCATTTATTTTTTTCCACCTTGAGAATTTTTCTTATTTATTTGCGTATATAGCTCTGGAATTCTTATTAGACACATTTGGAAAGCTTCAAGCATCATCTTCTATGTCTCTTAATTTTTTATCTGTACTTTCAACCTACTGTGCCTTGGTACTACTCCCTCTGCTTGGTCATCCAGATGACCAGTTTGTCCTCCAGTCCTGTCCATTCTGCTCTGCCATCCATCTACTGCATTGTATAGTTCGATTCTTCTAGTTTTAATGTCCAAGCTTAAACTTTAGTCGGTTCTTCTTTATGGATGCCATGTCCTCCTGTGTCTCCCCAAGACGTCATTCATATTTCTTCTGAGGTCTTGCTCTTGCTTCACTAACACTGGTTCTGGGTGGAGAGGGGTCCCCAGGATGCTGGAAAGCTGGAGCCTGAGATTTTGTTTAGGAAGCTCAAGCACTGACTCTCTACCTTCTGGATAAAGGCGATGGCTGCTGAAATCAAGTTTAATCATGAACCAGGAGAGCCCAAAGTTTGCCCACTCTCCCTTATTTCATTGACTGGGTTATTCATGTACGTTTCTTCGCTGAGCAATAAAGGAAGGACCCAGCAAAAGTGCAGGCCCTCTGATCTGATAATACCTTGCCTTCACAGGCACTGTCAGTCAACTGCTCACTTCCCCTTGGGGACTCTGAGGCCCAAGGGGGCTGCGGTGAGGTGTTCCACAAATTTTTGTACCCTGGATGGTCAGCATGGCTCCAATGGTGATGGGTCCTTAGCAGGACACTTGATTTAGTTTTACTTCTAGTGGGGGGGGGGAGGTGAGAAAGGGGTCTTTTCCTGCTGACCCATCACCTTCCCTGCTTGCTGGCTCAGTTGGTGAAGTTGGGTGCTTCTCCTTTGTGGTGTTCATCTTCCTCAAAAGTGTGTGGGTATGTGGTTTGATGTTGATCTTTGTGTGTGGGATTCCCCATAGCTGGACACAGCACTGGTTATTGCAGCCTGCAGAGAGGGGGCAGGGAGACTGCAGTGTGCCAGGGGGTACACCCGGAGTATGTCTTCCAGGTGGGGGGTTCCACATGCCTCCCGCCACCTGAGGCCCCACACTTTTTCTCTAGTACACAAGGGGCAGAACCCTCAGCCCTTCCATGCAGTCTCCTGCTGGTGGCCTTGGGGACCCTTCTGCTTCCTGTACATACCCCAGGTAGTCTTGGAGCACCCCCCCCCAAGCCTTCTCTTCCTTGTGCACTGTGATTTCTGGCCATTTTGGGTCACCTTCTTGTTTTCCTGTGCTAATATAACTGGTTGGTAATTTTTAAAATATTTTTTTAATTTCAAAGTATTTGGGGGCAGGTGGTGGTGGTTACAGGCAGGGTTCAGTCTGCTTTAATCCCATCGTCCAGCACCTCTGAGATGCGCAGTTTGCAGGGGAAACTGAGATGGTTTCAGCTTTGCAGCCGAAAGGAGCTGGGTTCAAATGCTAGTCCTCGGGCACCTTAGTCATTACCTGTAACACAGGCATGGAAAATCTGTTTGCAGAATGCGTAGCTCCATGCCAGGGGTTCAAGGTAGCCCCTCAGTAAATGTCCATTTCTGTCTTTTTCCATATTGGGCAAGTTGCATAGCCTCACCAGGACTCCATTGCTGTTAGTGAAAATGATAATAGTAGTACGATGATAAAAATGAAGGGTCCTTTGATTTTATATGGCTCTAAACCACCGAAAGCGTGGAATTTAAAACATGGCTGATGCTCATTTTCAAATGTGTGCATGGCTGAAATGTGATGGCTTCAAATCTAATCATTAAATTGTTTCATTAAGACTACTTAATTAAAGTTTTAATCAAAATTGTTTTCATTGAAGTGAAAATCTCTCATGGCCTTATCTTCAGAACTCACTTGGGAGGCGGACATATTAGCAAAATCTGTATGTTTCATGGAAAAAAAAAAACACCTAGTAAAGCTTGAAGTTCTGATATTCGTGGGTATCTTTTAAATGTTCAGCCACAAGCCGTCCACAGGGAGGACAGGTCAGAGAGAGCTCGTGGTGAGAGTCCACAGCAAGTAGCCCAGCCCAGGCGTTCTTGGGATGTTTGTGGTTCCCGAGGTTGGGGGAGCATCTTGCTTTAATGACCAGATCACTCATAAAAGCTAGGAACCAGATTATTGTCTGGCCAGGGTTTGTACTAGAAGATGTTTGTACTACGTGAGTGAGCATTTCCATACAGGAAAAATAGCTGTGACTGTGACAGCCACAGGGCAGCGGGGGGTCCAGCACAGACACCCACTTAAAAGCCCTCACGCCCACGCAGGCAGCTCCCAAGAATGTTAACTCTGGCTCAGACTGAAGATCTCAAATTTTTTGTCTTCTGTCAAGGGCAGGGGAGGAGTCAATGTCTGTTAAGCATTACTTTTGAAGCAGATGTGTTTGTAACATTGGCTTTTTTAACCTTTCGGTGGCCATGTCGTAATCACCCATTGTGTCCCCCTCCAAGCCACGCATTAAGTACATCAGCTTATGACCCTGCAAGCTACACAGGACCCCCTATCCTGGCCTTCTCCCTTCTTTTGTGCGCCTACTTCCAGGTTTGGAGGGCAGATGGCAGGCCCAATAAGGAGGCAAATCAGCTGGAGTCAATTTTTGTTGTTTGAACTTGAGGGTGTGTATCACTGCCTGAAGACACGCAGAGGAAAAGGAAGAGCGAATTACCGCCTATTTTTTTTTTTTTGCCAAGGTTTTAAAACTGGAGTTGTGTGAATGTGGCCACATGGTTCAAAAGTCCCAATCTTTAATTCTTAGATTCTGACACCCTTCCAGAATTTCCCATTTTTCCCTCTTTTACACAAAACGTGGCTGATCACACACACTGTTCTGCACATTGCCAGTTTTTCTTTCACACATTTGCACATAAAGGCTATTGTTGTCATCTTACCATCCACATCGTCGTTGTTCTGTTGACAACTGCATAATATTCCATTGTATAGATGTACCTCAGTTTATTATTCAGCAGTCTCCTCCTAATAAGCATTTGGGCTGTTCCTAATATTTTGTTACAACAAATAATGTTATGATGTCTTTTCACGTGTGTACAAGCATATCTATACAGTAAATTCCCAAAGAGATGGGTCAAAGGGCTTATCCTTCTAAAAATCTGCCAGATGTGGCCAGTTTCCCTCCATGGAGGTTTTCTTGTTCACCCCCATCTCCCACAATGCCTGATTTCCCACAGGCCTAACAGCAGTGTTTGTTATCAAGCTTAGGGTTTTTTTCTAATCTGATAGGTAACAAATGGTGTTTCGGGTAGTTGTATCAGCATTTCCCTTGTGATAAGTAAGGTTCAGCATGTTTTCCCATGAGTCAGAGCTGGCTATCTTTATTTTTTTGAAGGCTGTGTTTATATCCTTTGCTTATCAATCTCTGGGAGCTTTTTGGTTGTTTCCTTATCAATTTCTAGAAGTTCTTCATGTTGACATTGTATCAAATGGGTGTCAACATGTAATTAGATGCCTTATCGAGATCCAGTGAAGAACCCAGGAAACTGAAATGAAAACTGTGAATGTTTAAAGGGTGATAAGTAGAAATGTTTTTGTTTTGTTCCTCTCTTAATTATTAAATAAATATAAATTAAATATAAAATATCTAAGGGAAATAAGGAGATACAAGCCCCATTTGAAGAAAACTTTCAACTTTGTACAGAAAAAATATTTGAGTAAATAAAGTGGCATATCTTTCTCTTGGATGGAAAGACAACTTTGTAAATATGTTAATTCTTTTTCTTTTTGTTAGTTTCAGGTGAAATATGTTAATTCTTCACAAGTTGATTCTATAATTCAGTGCAGTAGTGATTAAAATACAAACAGGATTTACTTTTGGAACATGAACAAAGTATAGTAAACTTTACCTAGAAAAATAAACACATGAGAATAGAAAATTCAAATGGGAGGGAGGTAGGCTGAGAGGAGCGGGGGAGATTAGCTCCATTATATGTTAGAATTTATTACAATGCTGCAGTAACAAAAGGGGTTGGAGACTAGAGGGAGAACAGAGAGAACAGTGGAACAGAGTGAAAATAGGCCAAAATGCACATCAACATCAAGTTTGCTTTACTCTACTTTTTTTTTTTTTTTTAGCTGAGCCGTCCTGCTACCTGTTGGCAGCTCAGCGGCAGCTCAGCTCGGGTGGCACTCGAACCGCTGTTGCTCAGAGCTCACACTCTCGAGCGAGCTCTTAACCAACTGAGCTACTCAGCTGACCCAATTTTGCTTTGCTCTTTAGAATTCCAAATTAGTGCAGAGAAGAAAGTTTATTTGGTAATAAGCTAGAAATAGCATATCACGTTCTCACTTGCAGACCCAAATCAATTTCAGATGAACCAAATATTTAAACATAAAAAATAATGCCACCAAAAGTCTAGGAAAATGATAAAATAATGTTGGAGCGAGGAAAGAAGTTTTTTCCTCAGCACAGTACAAACCTAGACATCATAAAAGAGAAGATTAATAAAAGTGACTACATAACAATTAGAACTATCGTGCAGCAAAGCCTCTCTCAAGTGACAAACAATGGGACATTCACTGCAGCGCTGAAGGGACTTAAAAGACCTGGAAATGCCCTAAATGACCTTCAGTGAGGACACAGATGTGCAAGGTTGCCTCCATGTGCCGACACAGAAGACCATTTAAGTGGGAAAAGCAAGTTGTCCAACATTATCATCATATAATCCATTTGTCAGAAAAGGGGAGGACCTCCTGATGTGAGGTCCAAGCCGATCTGAGCCACTTCATGGCCTTTGTCAGCACGGTGGAAGGAAACTCCAGCCTGGAATCTTGAAACAAAATCAAAAAGCAGCTTAAATCTTTAATGTTTCCCGACAAGTCATCCACGGGGAATTCCGTTTAAAACCCACGGCCAAGCCTCTGAACTCCTTTGCCCAGACCTTCCCCAGATGTTTGCAAAATCCATCTCTGACTTCAGTCTCTGATGTCATACTCTCTAGAGACCCCCCAGTTGTGTCCCCCAAAGCTGGCCTATCTTCCTCTGTGCACGTCTGTCTGTCTGTCTGCCCCCACCTCTGCCCTTCTCAGGGCTGGCACCTCAGCACCCTGCCCTGCCTGCCCTGAACCAGGAAGGAGCGCTTGGCCCCTGCCTGGGAGGATGGACAGATAGAGGTGGGACACCGCCTTGCAGGTTACATCCCCGCCATCAGTACTTATGGGTGCGTGGAGATGATGGAAGGGCATCAGGATAATCGTTGGCAGAGCTGCCACTTCGGGGCGTATTTCAACTCCTTATTTGCCCTCTGCAGAGCCTCCGTCTTCCCAGCTCTAGGATGGGGTGAGCAGAGCCAGCACAGAGGGCCATGGGGGTTGGGATGTTGTGTGCCCCACCCCAGGGGGAGGGAATGGGGGCTGCCCTGAGAATCACAGGACAATAGGAGACGACTCCGGACTATAGAGAGCGCTTTCCTTCTTACCTCTGCGTAGGACTCTTGTGCAGATGCCCCATAGTTGACATAGTTGATTTAGCTAGTTCTCTGTAGACGGATATCTGGATTGCTTCCCCTGCAGTAAAGCTGCAATGAATTGTCTTGTGTCATTGTGCATTTTTGCTGTTGTATCTTTGGTATGAATTGTTCACAGCCCTAGTGTTGGCTAAGAGGGAAAATGCAGGTGTAACTTTGGAGTATTGGTAAACTCCCCTCTGCAGGGGTCGCACCACTTTGCATTCACTCCAGCATTGTAAGAGTATGCCTGTTTCAGCATATTAACCCTTTGTGGTAGAAGTTGTTTTTTTTTTTTCTAATTTGTCGTTTGTCTTTTTACCTTGTTTGTGTGTTTTAGGACACATAGTTTTGTGGCTTTTTTCTTTTCCTTTTTTTCCTTTTATAAAGGTATTGCAGTTTTTTTCCTCTTGATCTGTAACCTATTTAGTCACCAAAGGGTTTCTAGAGCAACATTTTTAAAAATTTTAATTAAGTACAACTTATCACTTTTTCAGTTCTGTGTTTAGTTTTCGTATGTGTGTGTGTGATCTCCATAAGAATTTTTTATCAAATGCAAAGATATGAATTTTTTATGTTTTCATTTATAAGTTTTATACTTTTGGTATTTTCATTAGTCTATTGATATGTTTTGAGTTAATTTTTGCATATAGTGTTAGCTAAGGTTTGAAGATCTGTTTTTCTTCTGTAAAGACATGTACATAATTGCTTCAGAAACATTTGTTGAAAAAGGTAACCCTTTTCTCATTGGATTACCTCATCTCATTTGTCAAAAATACTTGACTATATCTGTGTTTCTTTCTGAACTCCCTCTCCCATTCCACTAATCTAGATGTCTCTCTCATTATGTCAATATCACACTTTTTAAAATTAAATGTGTTGGGGTAATATTGGTTAAACACATTATATAAAATTCAGGTGTATGATTCTATAACACATCATCTGTATATTGCATTGTGTGCTCACCCTCCAAAGTCTAGTCTCCTTCCATCACCATATATTTGACCCCCTTTGCCTTCACCAGTATCCTCCCTCCCCCGTCCTCTCTGGTGACCACTGTACTGTTGTCTGTGTCTTTGAGGGAAGTGAAAGCAAAAATAAATGATGGGACTACATCAAACCCAAAGCTTCTGCATATCAAAAGAAACCATCAACAAAACAAAAAGGCAACCCACTGAATGGGAGAAGGTATATTTGCAAATGATACCTTTGTGGCTTTTCTTTATGTGTTTCCCCTGACATGTGCCGTCCTGTCTAGAGTCGATGTCCAGGCATTTGGGGTGTATCTGACCTCACAAGCCCAGTAGGGTGCCCTGTGTCGTTCACTATTTTGCCTTGTAAAAAAATGATATAAACAAAACCACTTTAAAATAGAGTTGGAGCTGCCGTCCCAGAGGAATTGCCTTGCACGTCTTATACCTTAAACCTTTGGAATGTTAAAATGGCAAAATAACCCCTGTACTGCACCAAAAGCAAGACTATGTCTCAAACAACTGTTTGCGAAGATAACAAGAATGCAGATAGTATGACTACCGGACTGATGGCTACCAGGCTGAAAATTAAAAGCCTTGTTTAGAATTAGCATCTCTGTATTAGCTTATCTGCACCAATAGAAATGCCTTCCGATGATCTCATTGGTCCCCTCCCCTGCCTGCGTTTCCTAATGGGAACGCTATTTAGCTTTCTTCCTGAATCAATGCTTCCCGGTTAGCTATTCTTTTGGATCTCAAATAAATGCTCATTGCCTGTGACTTTGGCCTCTGATTTTTAGATCAACAGCCTCCACTCACATCTGACCCCAAGCTCAGTAAGTAAGACTCAGAAAACCACCAGCTTGTCCATTTGAATTGACATGATTTATCTCAGATGCTTGAGGAGTAAGATGTGAACCCCAGACTTCACAGTTTTTAGACACTGGCCAAACTTCTAACTTCATTTCGAATACCCATAATAACAGCTAGCTTTTATCTAAAGCCCCCTGAGGGTCAGGGAGTGTTGTGAGAGCACTTCCCATACTGTCACTCATCTTAACTGCACAACCACCCCTATAATGTGGGTGCTAACATCATCTCCAGGAAACACAAGGGGGCCATGTAAACATGCGTGCCCAGCTGGGTGCAAAAGGACGGTGACACGGCTGTCACACTCCGCTTCTCTCCATGGCTCTCTGTGCACCGGAGCCTCCTGCCCCAACGGTATGTATGACTAAGTCCTGGGATGCTTTTGCAAATCGGAAAGCCCCAGAGTATTTTCTTGACCTGACATAAACCCTACCACTGTTGTGCTGAAGCGGCCAGACTCCAGAGCAGGTGGGGTGCCAACTGGGCCGCAGGGCCAACATGGAGCAAGAAGGGCCAGCAGGCATCTTTCTCCTCTTTTACCAGGAGAAATCTGTGCCCCTGTGGCGCTTCTGAATGATGCCACAGATGGGCAGGATCATAGGTGAGCCCCTTATGCATGCGTAGAGTGCTCTGGAGGTCCAACACATTGAATTCAGGCAGCTTTTAATGAGCACCTGCTGTGTGTATGGCACAGCATTAGGCACATATGACATGTGTAAACAGAACCCACCAGGCAGAAAGAGGGGCAGAAAGAGGCCGACAGATACCTCACGAGGGGGACAGTCTTGGTCAGGCCAAGTGCTGGCAAAGGAGGGAGAAGGGAGCCCATGGGAAGCCCCCCAGTTCTCCCTGGGGAGCAGCCTCTGTGCTGGACCTGGAAGGAGGAAGAATGTGTTCATGAGCAGGGAATGGCGGGTGCTCCTTCCAGATGGAGAGACAGGAGTGAAGGTGGGGGATGGGGGCCTGGGGTCCCGGGGGGAAGTGAGTGCAGTGTAACCGCCTCATGGCTGCCTGCAATGGAGACGAAGGGGCAGGCCCCCTGGAAAGAACCCCCATTTGTGTGCCAGTCCCTTTTTTTCTTTTTTTTTGGTCATGCATTTTGCAACTTTTGTTTACAAGAAGATGATAAGATTCAAACATCTTAAATACTTGCCAAGACCATGCAGCTGTTAAGCTAGGACTCAAACCCAAGTCTTATCCTTTGAGTGCAGTTCTATTTCTGTCACCATGTGTTTTAGCGCAGTTCACGGCTCTCCGTAAAAGACACTACTGGAAAATCTGGGTGCCTCACCCTAAATCTCCCTCTAGATTGAGAGGTTTCCTTCCTTCCTTGTGCCCAGCGTTGCCAAGAACAACTCCAGTTACAAACTTTGCTTTGTTGACCTGGAAAGTATATCTTAAAACACTATTTCTTCATCATAGTAACAGAGGAATAACTGGAAAAAGGAGAAAGGGGAAAATTCAAATTCTACAACATAAGGAAAACCAATGTTATCTATCATTGGCGGGGGTGGGGGGGTCCTTTCCTTCGTGTCAGTTTTCCTGTGTTGTCCCTCCCTGCTCTCAATGTGATAAGCGTTTTAATTCTGTGAAACAACGCTGCAATCAGCACTTTTTTTTTTTTTTTTGGCATGGTGCTTTTTAAACGTGTAGTAGAATTATTCCCTTGGAGTCAGTGCCCCAGACTCAGGATGACTGTGACAAAGTGTGGCCTAACTCTCAGTGTTTTGGTTTATTTTAATAATTTTCTTTATATAAATTTTTTAAATTGGAGAACAGTGTGTTTTTCAGGACCCATCAGGCCCAAGTCAAGTAGTTGTTTCAATCTAGTTGTGGAGGGTGCAGCTCAGTGGCCCATGTGGAGATCGAACCGGCAACCTTGGTGTCACGAGCCTGTGCTCTAACCGACAGCTAACCCGCTGCCCCCTCCTCCCCAACCCTCAGTATTTATAACCCCAGGCATCCCCCCAAAGATCAGACTGACTTGATTTTTTTATATCTTCAGGTTGTACCATTTTATATTATTTGAAGGAGTGTTAAATAAAGGAACTGTCTTACTTCCGTGGGGTGTTTTTCCTTAGAGGATGGTTCTTCCTGCTTTATCAGGTCCGCGTCTATCTGCTGACCATGCCAAGCCTTTCGAGCATGGTTTCTGTTGTAGATGTTTAAAAGTAAAATCTGGGAAGAATGGAGCTCACATTCCAGCTCGTCCTGCCTGACTCATCAAGCTGTGTCCCTGGGGTCTAGCTGAACACCTAGTAGGCATTAAATATTTGTAGAATGAATGATTGGTACATAACCGAACTTTTGGAAGAGGAACTAAGTCTAAGAAAGAATTTGTCTTTGTGGCTCTGTATTTTTGTTTCTCTTTTTTCTTTAAGATTTTTATTGGGGAGTTGGGGGATGGGAACAGACAAGTTGCTGTCCTTTTGTTCTTCAGTCTAGTTGTGGAGGATGTTGCTTCACTGGCCCAAGTTGGCACCATCATTGCGCTCTTCCAGAGCGAGGCAGATCAGTTGCCGGCTTCTGGACGGCCGCTCACTGTGGCTGCTGGCCACTCACGCTGGCTGCTGGCCGCTCACGCTGGCTGCTGGCCACACACGGTAGCCCATGGTAACCCATTGCCACAGGGGCTGCAGCCTACGCCATCGCCGGCACCTCACGGCAGCCCAGCTCCAGGTTGAGCTGTTGTTCAGCATCTTAGCTGTGGAGGGCAGTGTCACTGGCCCTCATATGTGGGATCCGAACCGGGACCCTCTGGCGTCCCAAGCCAGCTCTTAACCAACGCGCCACTCGGCCAGCACTCTGTTTCTTTTTTTGCTGCTGCAGGCAATTGGTAGAGAAATTGGTTTTTCATCTAATGAGACAGGACCACCTCACCTTTTTTTTTTTTTAAAGTTAAGTTTATTGGGGGTAACATTGGTTAATAACATTATGTAAGTTTCAGGTATACAATTTTATAATACATCATGTGTATATTGCGTTGTGTGCTTACCACTCAAAGTCTAGTCTCCTTCCGTCACCATGTATTTGACCCCCTTACCGTCTTCATCCTCTCCCATCCTCCTTGGTAACCATCATACTGTTGTCTGTGTCTATGAGTTTGGTGTTTTTTGGTTGTTCATTTGCTGCTTTCTGTTTTATGTGAGATATAAAACAGAAAGCAACAAATGAACCACCTCACCATTTAACCCCCAGGCATTTGCCAAGCATGTGACGTTCCGAATAGCGTCCCATGCTAGGTTGGGAGGGCACAGCGTGGGAAGTGGAGGGTTGGGCACTGAAGGCAGGTGCTGGGGGCCAAGTCCCAGTTCTTCTGTTCGCAGCTGGGTGCGGGCAGCTTCTCGAACCACCCAGAGCACTGGTCATATCGTGGACGTGGTGATGAGAACCACTGTCTTGCATGGGAATCGAGAAGAGGTAGCTTTCTTAGAGCCTCTGGCAGTAATTCCTGATGTACTAAGTATTATCATAGACCATTTTATTTTATCTTTCGAAGTCTGAGACAGACACCTTTGCCAGTCACCATCCTGGGAGGTTTTCTTGCTCTGTCTTTTTTTTTTTCCCAGAGCAACTTGGTCTGCCGACCTGTAAAGAGTCCCTTCAGTTTAGATAATCTCGTCAAAGAACTGGTTCGTTAAGTCAGGTTGAGAGGAGTTCATTTGGTGCTGAATACACTTCCTCTTTTAGTTTTATTTTTCTTAATTTCAAAATGAATACAAGTTTGTTGGGGGCAGAGGGAAGGCGGGAAATGGTATTGGAAAACACAGAAAAACACAAATAGAAAAAAGTCTCCAGTCATTTCATCTGCTGGGGGCAACTGGGGCTCTCATGTATGTGTGTCTCCACAGAGAGACAGACAGACAGACTGCATTTTTCTAAACAAAAATAATAGACTATATTTATGAGAATCTCTTTTTTTCCCCCCAAGGCATTTTAATCACACGTAAATCTACCAACCTGGAATAAATTCTTTCCCTTTGCTTATTTTCAAATGATGTCAGATAATGTTGTGTGTTACGTGTTTTTTCCATGATGGCTCACAGCCTGTGCCCTATAGCCCACCGTTTTAGCATAATGTTAGCTAAATATTTTTCGTACTCCTCAGTTTTCATTATTATCGGTTTTAAAGGCTGCATAGTAGTTCCTCACGCTGAAGCACCTCGAGGTGCCTTTTAGTCAGCCCGGGCTGCTCTGTAACGAATCGCCACAGACTGGGCGGCTTAAACAGCAAGCATTTACTTCTCACAGTTCCAGAGGCTGAGAAGTTGAAGATCAAGGTGCTGGCAGATTCTCTTCCTAGTGAGGGTCCAACTCTTGGTTTGCAGATGGCCACCTTCTCCTTGTATCCTCATATGACAGCGGGAGAAGGGCGGGGGCAAGCAAGCTCTCTCATATCTCTTCTGTAAGGGCACTAATCCCATCATGGGGGCTCCCCCCTCATGACCCAATCACCTCCCAAAAGCCCCACCTCCTCAAGCATGCACAATGGGGGCCAGGATTAAAATGTATGAATTTCGGGGTACACAAACATGCAGTCCATAACAGGTCTTAAATCGGAAAGCAGACTAATGGAAATTCTGTGTGCTCTGGGACCAGAAAGAGCCACTCCCACCCTTGCCCCTGCTTCTTGCCAGCTCTGTCACCGTGAAAAGGGTCTCTCTCTTGGCCTCCCTCGTCTGTACAAGGACAGCCATGGCACCTACACATAGCGTTGCTTGGAGCATCAAATTAAATGACACAAATCCAGCACCAGTCAATGCTGGGCACCGAGGCATTTTCTTTCCTGTAAGCCACTCCCTAATTCCCTGACACTGGCCCGTTACCTGGTTGGTGGGTTCTTCTGTCCACTGTGGTAGGCTACTCTGCAGGGTGCAGCGGAATGCTGTGTCACATTATTTCTGCACGTTATTTTGGCGAAACCTCTCCCTGGGTCTTGTTATGTAGTATTGTACTTGCTTTGTGAAATATCACACCATTTGCAAGGCCTTCCACAATGACAGGTGTACCCATATCACCACACCCTGGCCAGCCATGGACGTTAGAATTCACTCAATCTTTCACTATGTCAGGTGGACATCACATGGTACCTTCTGATAAACTGCATTTTTTTTCCTTAAAGAAAATAGTACTTTCCAGTGTGATGTGTTTGTAGCTAAAACTGCCCATCCCCCTTTTGTTAAGAAAAAAATTCATCTCCAGTGATTAGGAAATGTACAGAGAAGGTTCCCATCTGAGCTGGGAGGTTTTGCTGGTCTGAGAAGCGCCCGGCCTCCGTCGCTCGAGTGCTGTTCTGTGAGCCGTGAGCCAGGCCCCTGGTGAAGGCCACGGCTGTCTGTGCTTTCTTTTCTGATGCCGCCCAGTCCAAGTGGCGCAGTGTGTTGGGGCTGAACGTTAGCCATCTGGAGCCAATGAGGAATTACCAAGGGTCACCCTGGGGTTCATGTCGCCCTCCACAACCCCCAACTTCTGCATCTTCCCCGAAGAAGTGAAGGGTTGGATTTCACCGTAATTCGACCCACAGATGAAAATTGCTGCTGAGGTTAAAACTCTAGAGTGATAGCTGGCAGAGAAAGAAGCATCCTTCCAGCTGAGGGCCAGTAAACACACAGCTTCAGAGGGCGAGACCCCCAGCGCCAGAAGGATGGTACCACCAGGGAGGGACAGCCCCCTTCCCCGATGCTTTGGCCACATGGGGACTCGGTGGAGGATGGCGTGGGAAGGTCGTTGAACAATTATGACCAGGTCAGTAGCATCTGAAAGTGTACTTTTGTGTCTTCTGCGGTGAACAATGGGGGTTTGATAGATAGATTCTTTTTTACTTTTTGCTACTCTATTGAATGTAATAAAAATATTCATGGATGTGCAAGGAACATGTTAGTATCTTTTCTAGGATGTTCAGAGGATATAGCACAGATGCTGAATCAACAGACAGCATTCTCCTTCCGTTGTACATGTTTTCTCTGGCGGGGATGAGAGAATTAAATATATAATATTTATATAGCATATATAGTCATGGAAGAAGCCAACATTTACATCTTATAGAATTAAAGTCATTTTCACATTACCTCTCCATTGTCTTATATTTGTAGGGGGGGAAAAACAGTAAAGAGAATTTTATTCTGGGTATTGGGTCAAGAGAGATCATTTAACAAATATTGTTCTAGAAGGAAAGGTAAGAATGTCTTCTTAGGTTAGACTGGCAGAACAGACCCAGAATCAACAGACAAAGGAAGAGTTTCTTTAAGGCGGTGAAAGCTACAGTGAGCTGTTGGTGTAAGTGATGCGCCTTTTACAGACAGACATCCCTCTACAATATTCATGGGATCCTGTTTTATTACTTCCCTCAGATAAAAGAGAAAAATAATTTTCAACAATTTTCCTGTCATCAAGGCATTTGTCTTTCTCACCCCTGAAATGACAGAAATGACATTTAGAGGTTGAGTCCTTGACAACTAAAAACATTTCTCCTAGATATGGCTGGATATGTGAAACGTACTGTGTTTTTGAAAATGTTTCTTTATACATAGAATTGAAAGTGATACCCAGGACTGTGTGATATCCTGGTCCCACAGGTTTTTAAATATTTTTTCAGCCAAATACTTCTTCGTACAATGAACTTTAATGTATCACCCATATCCAGCTCATTTAAATGCCAGGCTCTGTAGATATTAATGTTTATTCCCACCCAGGGAATAAATAAAGAATGTTCACGTATCTTTTCCCTGCTTATTGTAAACGTGTCTTGTGTTCTTGAATAACTCTTCATGTACTGAATCCATAACCCAGCCAGCCACCACTTTTATAGTGTCCGCTCACGAGTTCCTACTTCTAACTGATAGCCCCCTAAAACCAAACAAGCAACACCAACCAAACTTAAAAAAAAAGCAAAAAACTGTACTACTGGTTTCCCCTTCCTTCTTTAGTTACATACTTCATTAAACATATTAACTAGGCATTAAAAGCAAGTGAGATGCCTGTTTGTAGTTTACACGTACATATATATACACATAGGTATACACTGAATTTTCAATGCTGTACAGGAAAATAATGATACGTTGTAATAAGAGAACAAAAAGGAATGTTTTTTTCTCATTCCAGTGTTCTCTTATTATTTTCCTACTACTTCTAGTTACTTATTTGGTATATTAATATTTTATTGACATAGAATCAGTTTGGGGGGTTATATTTTTAATATGAATTTTAAATCTGTATTGGCAAAATATTCAGAACTGTGATGTTTCACTCTAAAAGAATAGAATTATGGGCAATCATTGATGAATAGGCTCAAAGAAATAACTGAATAATCACAAATAGTAGAAATACATTCCCCTGCTCTCAGTTTAAATCAGAGGTCACCAAGTCTCAAATACAAAACTGGAGTATTTTTTGGTGGAAAAAATTGCAATAAAAGTAAAAATGTACCTCTAAGAACAGGTGTCTGATGTGGGGAGGAGAGGCTTTAGCCTTTTACGTGACGTATGCCTGTGTTATTGAATTTTTTTCAGTGAGAGTATGTTCCTTTATTACTTGTGTAATTTCTTTAAAGTCTTAAATAAAACAGTCATTTAATTCCATTAAGGGGAAGTTGGGAAATAAAGAAGAAAAATATTTTCTAGTCCAATCATCAATTCCCTCCCAGCCCATCCGAATCCGTATCACTATCATCCTTTTTCTTTCAATTAAATTATATGTAACCATCCTCTATAATTTCAGGGAATTAAGTGAACTTGGAAGATTAAATTAAGTGCATATTCATTAACTGATATTTTCTCATAATGTCCATCCAACAATTTGATTGGACCAGATCCCCCAGGCTCTCGGGGTCAGTGAGGATAGACATGCGTTGTCCACGCAATTTAAGAAAAACGGATTCAAAACTGGAATCACCACCACACTGAGAAAATACAAATAGAACTGAGCAGATTCTTGGTTTTCATTATATCATTTACTCCACATACATTCTATTATTTAAAAAACAAGTTAAAATAAAGTCACCTTTGTACCTTTACATGCACCCTGTGTCCTGGGTTCCACTTTCTAAATGTCACTTACTTGGGCCTAAAGGTTAACTGTTTTTATTTATGTTCCTAACATGAACAGAAGAGGTTACTTTATACCTGCTCAGGCATACACACACACACACACACACACACACACACACACACACACACACACACACACACGTCTTTTACGGAGATAAGGGAGATGTTTGTTTAATTCTGAAAGACGACCAATGGCATAATTAAGTGCCCCTGCTGATGGATGGCGAAGCCTTGATTTTGTGTCCTTCTCGCCCCTGCCCGTGGCCTTTTTCCCTCCAGCCTGCTTTCAACTGTCCCAGGGCCTCTGACTGTAAATAATTAATAGAGACTATTATGTGTGATGGGAAGCAAAGCTGCCTTATTCACATCTATAACCACTTACCCACTAAGCACTTTTCTGAGTCCTCTTTCCAGAAGTACACAGTAAAAAAAAAAAAAAACAAAAAAAAACCCCCCCAAAAAAACAACCTGGTAATTTCCATGCAGACGCAGTGATCTTGCCTTGGTGTTTCTGCAATGATGCAGATTGTGACACTCATCCACTTACGTGGATTTTCAGAATGGTTGCTTGTGAAATGGTGCAAACCATGGCTTAGTGTGAGCTGTGAAGACCTTGTATGTTATCAACAGCCTTTACTGTAGGCAGCTTGTCTCTGCCTTTTGAAGGAGCAGGATTTTTCTGGCCTGCTGGTGGAGTTCCTTCAGCTCATATGCCGTATGGCCAGCCCTATGTTTAGCGGGACTATTTTGATTGACTTCTCCCAATATTTTGTTATGAAAAATTTCAAACATACAGTAGAGTTGAACTGAATCATGTACATCCATGTACCCACCACCTAGAGTCTACTATGAACATTTTATGAAATTGCTTGCTCACATTTCTGTCTGTCTATCCATTCCTCTATCCATCCATCAATCCATCATATTCTTTTTTTTGCCTTTCACTGATTTGTTTTTTACAGCATAGTGGTTAGATATTATATAATTTAAGAAGTGATCCCCCTGACTAGTCCAATACTCATCTGACACCATACATAGTTATTACAATATTATTGACTATATTCCTTATGCTATACCCTACAACCCATGTCTACTGTGTCACAACCAATTTGTACTTTTTAATCCCTTCCCCTTTTTCACTCATCCCCAACCCCCCCTCCTATCTGGTAACCATCAAAATGTTCTCTGTATCTATGAGTTTTTTTCTGTTATGCTTGTTTATTTTCTTCTTTAGATTCCATATATAAGTGAAATCACATTGCATCTGTCTTGCTCTGTCTGACACTCCACTCAGCACAATTCCCCCCCAGGTCCATCCATGTCTCTGCAGATGGCAAGAACCCATTCCCTTCCCTGGCCAAGCAATATTCCATTGTATATATGTACCACCTCCTCTTTATCCATTCTTTTATCGATAGACCTCCACATCTTGGCCATTGTAAACAACGCTGCAATGAACATATGGATGCACATGTCCTCTCAAAGTAGCATTTTGGGCTTCTTCAGATAAATACCCAGAAGTGGGATTATTGGTTCCTTCTTTGTCTCTTGTTATAGCCTTTTTTTTAGAGTCTATTTTGTCTGGTATAAGTATTGCTATCCCAGCTTCTTCTTCTTTTTTTTTTTTTTCAATTTTCATGAGATATCTCTTTCTCCAATCCCTTTACTTTCAGTCTGTGTGTGCCTTTCAATCTGAAGTGAGTCTCTTGTAGGCAGCATATGTAAAGGTTGTGTTTTCTTATCCATTCAGCCACCCTATCTTTTGTTTGGAGCATTTAGTCCATTTACATTTAAAGTTGTTGATAATATGTAGTTACTGCCATTTTATTATTCATATGTTTTATCTTTT
Organism: Hipposideros armiger; assembly: GCF_001890085.2. Lineage (NCBI taxonomy): Eukaryota > Metazoa > Chordata > Mammalia > Chiroptera > Hipposideridae > Hipposideros > Hipposideros armiger. Next base: position 5,387,034 of record NW_017731385.1, read on the forward strand.
TTTTTTCTTTTTTTCTTAGAGAAGTCCCTCTAAGATTCCTTGCAATTCTGATAGTTTGGTGGTGATGAACTCCTTTAGCTTTCTCTCATTTGGGAAGCTCTTATCTACCCTCTGAGTCTAAATGATGACTGTTAGGTAAAGTAATCTTGGTTGTACCTCGTTGCTTTTCATCACTTTGAATATTTCCTGCCACTCCCTTCTGGCCTGCAAAGTTTCTGTTGAGAAATCAACTGACAGTCTTGTGGGAGCCCCCTTGTAGTTAACTAATTGCTTTTCTCTTGCTGCTTTTAAGATTCTCTCTTTGTCTTTAACCTTTGGCATTTTAATCATGATGTGTCTTGGTGTGGGCCTGTTTAGGTTCATCTTGTTTGGGACTCTCTGCACTTCCTGGTCTTGTATGTCTATTTCCTTCACCAGATTAGGGAAGTTTTCCATCATTATTTCTTCTAATAGGTTTTCAATCCCTTGCTCTCTCTCTTCTCCTTCTGGTACTCCTATGATGCGAATATTGGTTGCTTGATGTTGTCCCAGAGGCCTCTTAAACTGTCCTCATTTTTTGGATTCGTTTTGCTCTTCTGTTTTCTGCTACCTTATCTTCCAAACTGCTGATTCTGTTCTCTGTTTCATCTAATCTACTGTTGATTCCCTCTACTATGTTCTTCATTCCAGTTATTGTAGTCTTCATTTTTGACTGGTTCTTTTTATGCTTTCTATCTTCATTTTTATGTTTCCTATAGCTTGGTTGAAGTTCCCTCTGAGACCATTATGTGTTTGGAACTCTGCATTTGATAGATTGATTGTCTCCAGTTTGTCCAGTTCTTTTTCTGGAGTTTTGTTCTGTTCTTTTATTTGGGAAATGTCTCTTTGTCTCCCCATTTTGGCTGCCTCCATGTGTTTGTTTCTATGTATTAGGTAGAGCTGCTATGCCTCCCAATTTTAGTAGCGTGGCCTTATGTAGCAGGTGTCCTGTGGGACCCAGTGGTGCAGTCTTGCTGGTCACCTGGGCCAAGTGCTCCAGGTGTGTCCCTTGTGTGGGTTGTGTGTGCCTTCCTGTTGTAGTTGAGCCTTGGTTGCTGTTTGCACATCATTGGGAGGGATTGACCCTCAGGCTGATTAGTTGTAACAACTGTCTGTGACTACAGTGGAGGAGCTGTTGTGCTGGGGCTGACCCTACAGAGCAGGGTTCACTTTAGCAGGGCTCTGGTGTCTGTGCAGTCTGCCTTTGGATGTGTCATCCTTCGCCACAGCCTGTGCCCTGCCTGGGGCTGCCTGGTATGAGCCACAGAGCAATCTGCAGATGACTGTCACCCACACTGGGCTTGGAGGTGCCTTGAGAGGCCAATCTGTGTACTGAGACCAGCTGTCACTAGTTCTGGGCTTAGGGCTGCCCAGCCAGAGGTACAGGACATGCCGAGGCCAGATGCTTCTGATTTGGATTTTGTGAACCTTTGAGAGATTTTTATGAAAGTCTGACACATGAGCCAAGGCAGATTGTTTGTACGGAAAAGCCACTGGAAGCAACTTGGGTGTGCCTGCAAGTTGGGTGGGGCAGGGCCTCAGGGAATCACTACGTCAGGGCAGATGAAAGGTGATAGCCAGTTTGATGGAAACTCAGATGTGATAGCTGCCTGTAGCTGCATGCTTAGTGGGGGAGGGCGCAACAAAGGAACAACGGCTTCCACCAGCTCCTCCATCTGGGAGAAAGCTGCCCCTCCATCCTTGTCCTGCAGCCAGATGAATTGTCAGTTCCTCCCCATATGTCCCTGTCATCTTTCAAGCTGCTCATCCAGCACTGGAGTTCAGAGCAAGTGAGTCCGTCAGTGAGTAAGTCCATACATGGGCCCTTTAAGAGGAGTAGCTGGGACTCCAGCCACCCTTGTGTCACTCAGCCACCGTTCCTGCTGGTTTTCACGGCCAGAAGTTATGGGGACTTCTCCCCCGGGCACTGGAACCCTGGACTGGGGAAGGACTGGGACCTCTCGATCCTCAGGGTGTACCTCCACAGCTGGGATATCCCTCCCAATTTTTAACTACCACACAAAGTGTGGGACTAGCCTATTCCACATCTCTGCCCCTCCTACCAGTCTTGAAGTGGCTTCTTCTGTATGTCCTTATTGTAGAGCTTCAGTTCAGCTAGACTTCAGGCAATTCTCAGTGATGGTTGTTCAGTAATTTAGTTGTAATTGATGTGGTCCTGAGAGAAGTTGAGCAGTGCGTTTACCTACCCTGCCGTCTTTAACCAACCATTTTAACACATTTCAAAGTAAGTTGGAAACACCTGTGCACTTTACCATCAAATGCTTTAGCATTCATATTATTCAATATTGTTTATAGTGTTTTAGGTAATATTTATATAAAGTAAACGGTACATGTCTTCATTGAACTGTTTGATAAGTTTTGAAATAATAAATAAATAAATGTAATGAAAACACCATCAAGATACTGAACCATCACCAGACAATTTCCCCATGCCCCACCCTGGTTAACTTCATGTTTGTTTCTACCCCCAGGAATCACTCACTGTTCTGATATTTTTTTTTTCATCCATAGATTAGAATCCTTCTGTGCAATCATTCTTTCACTCAGCATCATGTTTTGAGATTTCTATCAGTTACTTCATGGATCAGTAGTTTATTCCTTTTCACTGCTGAGTAGTTACTAAACCACCGTACCTAGTTGTTTGTCCAGTCTGTTGATGAACACCTGTGCTATTTACAATTTGGAAATACTATGAATAAAGCTGTTATGAACATTTTTGGGTAAGTTTTTAGGCATTTCTGTTGGGTAAATATCTAAGAATAGAACTGTGGGTCATAGGGTAGGTGTATGTTTAGTTTTATAAGAAACCACAGACTTGTTTCTAAAGTTACTTGTATTCTTTTGCATTCAGACCAATACGGTATGAGTGTTCTGATTGTTCCATATCCTCTCCAAGTTGTTGAAATTTTTAGTAATTCTGGTGGGAGTGGAATGGTGTCTCTTGGTGGTTTTCATTTGCAGTTCCCTGATGACTAATGATAGTTCTTTGAATGTCTTTCACTGTTCAAATCTTTGCCCATTTTTACTTGAGTGTTTGCCCTTTATTGCTGAGTTGTAGAAGTTCTTTTTATATTTTAGATACCATTCCCTTTTTTGGACATATGTTTTGCAAATATTTTCTTCCTGTATGTATCTTGCCTGTTTATTTTTAAATGGAAGATCAATCTTTTGATGAGCAGAAGTTTAAAGTTTTGGTAAAATCTGGTTAGCAATTTTTCCCTTCACAATTACTGCTTTCCGTGTCCCATCTAAGAAACCTTTGCTTGCTCTCAAGTCATGAAGTATTCTCCTATTTTTTTCTAGAAACTCCATGGTTTTAACTTTTATGTTTAGATCCATGTTCTCAAACTAATTGGTGTGGTGAGAAATAGGGCTCAGAATTTCTTTTTATTCAAGGTGGATGGCCAGTTGTCCCAGCATCATTTGTTGAAAAACTTTGCTTTTCTCCTTGTATTGCTTTGGTGCCCTTGTCAAAAATCAGTTGGGTGTACAAGTATGGGCCTGTTTCTCAACTCTTTTTTGTTCCATTGATCTGTTCATCTATACCAGTACCACACTGCCTTGATGACTGTAGCTTCATAGCAAGACTTGAAATCAATAGTGTGTGTCCTCCAATCCTCTTCTTTTTAAAGATTACTTTGGATATTTTCAGTCCTTTGAATTTCCATACAAGCTTGAGAATCAGATTGTCAATATTCTATAACAACAACCAAAAATCCTATTAGAATTATGGTTGGGATTCTAGTGTATCTATAGATCAAATTGGGGAGAATTGACATCTTACAATGTTGATTCTTCTAATTTATAAGCATTGGGTGTTTTTTCATTGATATAGGTCGTATTTAATTTCTCTCAGCAGTGTTTTCTAGTTTTCAGGGTACTGCTCTTGGCCATCTTTTGTTAACTATTTCTAAGCATGTAATTTTTATGCTATTGTAAATAAATTAATTTTTTTCTAATGTTAGCTTCTATCACGTGATCTGCTTTTGTGATGTGAATGTTTGGGCTAACCTTGCCAGCATTTACCTTTCAGACAAACAAACAAACAAACAATCAAACAAACAAAGTTTTATTTATTCATCCCTTCAAAGAGGCAGCAGAGATATAGGGTGTGTTTGGCCCCCACCTGAGAGCCAGGGGACCAAACTTCAGCCTCAGTTTGCCCCTTACTGACTGTAAGTGTAGCCAAAAATGGTAGAATTCCCTCCCTATTTCTGCTGTCACTGAACACAATCAATTTAAGTCCTCATTCTTCGAAGTGGTTTCTGTAATATCTATAGAAATAAAGCTATTAACTCTCGTTACTAATAAATTTGCAAATGTGGTAGAAGCCTTGAATTTTCTACCCAGAAAAGTGTATACATATGTGCACACACACAGTTTTATGTACAAATCGAGGATGTGCAGGCAACCTCTGAAGCCTGTTCTTCAGCCTTTTGAGGTCCACACACCCCCTTTTCAGGAACCCCTGTTCTGGAGTGGGAGGTTCATGAGGTTAGGGGCTGACTTCCTTACCTTCTGCATCTTCAGCGCCCAGCACGGGATGGAGTGAAGGCTCCGATTCTGAACCCCACACCCTTTGTGGGGTTTTCTAGACAGAAAGGGTATAGATTTCCATACCCTCAGGATCTGACCTTTCTTCCTCCACTAGATATCCCCCTGAGCGACACAGGACAATTTGTCTGGACCACCAGCTCTCCCACCAAAGGCTCTGCTTCTCTGTTGCTGTCAGTGAGGTTAACCTGGCCATTCCCATCAGGCAGCTGCCCTGGGTGCCCTGGGGCCACTCCAGGTGACAGTCTTGACGCAGAATCCTCTCGGGCTGAGCCTGACTTCAGTGCCAGCCTCACGCAGAAAGTGCCTCCATCAGGGTGCAGGTCCCAGTGTCTGCTGTTCTTGGTGACACTGGCAGCTTTTCAGGGCGACTCCATTCTCTTCCTAAAGCCCCAGATTTAAGGCACAGACAGCACATTGTGCCCCTCTTTCGAATGACCCCCACGAGCAGCACCAGCCGGGATGGTAATATTGTGTGTGCTTCTGTCCACCCAGGTGCCGGGGACATGGGCAGCAAACTGTCCACGCCAGGCGGTGACCCCACAGCACGCTGCCCTGGGACAGAAGACATTCACATCGCATACAAGCAAGGAGACCCCAGCAGAGCCCGGCACCTGCTCAGAGAGGCTTGTGATGAGACCACATCCCAGCTGGAACGGGTAAGCTCAAAGCCGGCCCCTCCGGTCAAAGCTAGGGGCGCAGGCTGGACGAATGCTGCCACTCAGATTATCCTTTTGTCATCATCATAATCGTAATGGGAATTTTTTTTTATTGTGTTCTGGAAATACCTTGTTTCACATGTAAACTTATGAATGCCAATCATTTCTAGTCGACTTCTCTACCTGTCCTCACCTAAGGGGACTCCCACCTTCCCAGGGGACAAGGGAGGGGGTAACTGACATGTAAAGAACAAACTGTCAAGCTGAGGTTTGCTCTACAGTACTCTATTATACTTTTTTTTTAATATAAAAACAGCACATGCTCAAAAAAGAAAATTTAAAAATACATAGAAGTAGAGAAAAAAGAGCAAGAAAGTCACATGATCTAAATATGTACACCCCAACGATCCTACCTAATACTGTCAGTGTGTTTTCTTCCACTTGCTGGTCTAGCGCACGTCAGTGGTGTTGGTTCTCATTCACATACATTCATACAGTATGTATAGTTTTACCTTTGCTCACATATCAAATCAACGCTTTTCTGTCTGATTATCAACCCCTGATGTCCATCTCCTTTGAAGGCAGCATGATATTCCGACTGGTAGAGAGACTGAAACTTACCCAGCTGTTCTGTTTGGTTGGCTTAGTTCTAATTTTGGATTATTTGGATTATTTCTGGTTTTTTACTAATATAAATAATACTGTATTGAATGTATTTGCATAAACCTTTTTTTGTTATAAGGCTCTCTTCGTTGCAAGGGTTCACAGGAATGGTGAATGTGAGTCTAAACATGTTCCAAGTTTTGAACCATACACCAAACTTTTCTAAAAAGCTTGTAGAGCTCAACCCCCTGACCCACCAACGACTGGTGCGGACCACTGCCACATGCTTGTCCTTGTGGGGAATCCTGGTTGGTTGTTATCCTGGAAGCATTTACTGATGTGTTATTTGCCTTATTTTAAGTAACATAGGTTTAACATGTCTCCGTTTAGCTAGTAGTTAGAAATGATTCAATTCTTAAAGCGCCAGCCTGTTCTCAAACGTGCAAGAGTTTTGTGGGGTTGGGAGGGGAGTAAGTACAATGTGCTTGGGAATTACTGAGCGGAAGGCATTTTGGATTCTTCCAATTCTGAATTCACAGAGGATATGGCCAAAGGCCACCCTTTCATACAAGGAGAGATGGGTTGCCCACATGAGCTGGCCAGAGCCGCGGGCCCCTCGGGTAAGCATCCAGCGGCCTCCCGTAGAGATGGTTGTGCTCAGCAGACAGAGCCTGGAGTGCGTTCCTCCCTCTGCCCATAATAGTAGAATCGAGATATACTTGTGCATTCATGGGCTGGCCCACTTGCACACTCATTAGCATGGCTGCCTTCTGTGAGCTGGGCTATTATTTAAAAAACAAAACAAAAAATCCTAGCTGGTTGGACTTTGAGAAGATGTTTGAAGACAAGGATGGATAAATCTGTATTTTCATAAAAATGTAGAAATTTAATTCCAAAAATAGACCATAAAGAAGAGTCAAAGATTAATGACACACTGAGAAGGACTATCGCCATTGCCCTTAATTGACAAATAATTGTCCTTATTTCAAATCAATATGAAATAACACATTTTAAAAAAAAAAGGACAACAGAGTATGGACAACAGCAAAGTAAGCCTAAAGAAAACAGAAGGAATGAGATTATGAAAATAAGAGCAGAAAGCTGGCACTCAGAGCGAGTGAGTCATTCAGCAAGTCCGTGTGGGCCCTTTAAGAGGAGCGCCTGGGACTCGAGCTGCCCTCCATGTCACTCGGCCACCATCCCCGTTGGTTTTCACAGCCAGAAGTTATGGGGACCTCTCTCCTGGCACTGGAGCCTTGGGCTGGGGACCTGGTATGGGGCTGGGACCCCTCACTCCCTCTACGGCTGAGATGTCCCTCCTGATTTTTCATGGCCACACGTGGGTGTGGGACCAGTCCATTCCATGTCCCCGCCCTCCTTCCAGTCTCAAGGTGGCTTCTTTCGTGTGTCAGTTATAGGACTTTGGTTCCGCTAGACCTCAGGCGGTTCTCAGTGACGGTTGTTCTGTAGTTTAGTTGTAATTTTGAGGTGGTCATGGGAGGAGGTAAGCACAGCATTTACCTGTTCTATTTAGAAAACATTTCTTCTAGACTAGAAAAATTTCTTCTTTGACACAGAACTACTCTTAGGAACTTACCTCTACAGATTTATTTGAAAAAAATTTCCAAGATGTATGCCTAAGGACGTTCATTAAAGTTGTAGTTAAAGTAGCAGAGCCCTGGCAGCCGCCTCCCTGTTAGACAACATATTCAATTCCTATGATTTCAATTCTTTTACATTTTTTGAGGTTTGTTTTATGGCCTAGGTTTGGCCTGGCTTCCTGTGTGTTCTGTGGACACTCGAATGCATTTTGCCTTTTTTGGGTGGAGTATTCGATCCTGATGGTTTATGGCGGTGTTGAACTCAACTGTATCCTTGCTGATTTTCTGTCTACTTGTTCTATCAGTTCTTGAGAGAGAGAGTTAAAGTCTCCAGTGATATGGGGGATTTATCTAGTTCTTCTTTCAGTTATATTGTTTTTTCCACCCACATATTTTGCAGCTCTGTCATTGGGTGCATACACATTAAAAAGCAAACAACCCACTTAGCAAATGTATGAAATGGATCAAGAAACATTTTGCTGAGATGATATACAGATGGCAAAGAAGCCCTTTAAAAAATGTTCAACATCATTCACTATTAGGAAAATTGAAATTAAGGTCACAGTGAGATGTTACTGATCTATTAAGACAGCTAAAATTAAAAAAAAAATAGTGACAATACCAAATTCTGAGGAGAATGCAGGGAAACTGTCTCATACATGAGGTGAGAATATAGAATAGTCCAGGCATTCAGGAAATAGTTGGGCAGTTTCTTAAATAACTAAGAATACACTTACATTATGACCCAGCAATTATACTCCTGAACGTTTCTCCTAGAGAAATGAAAACTTGTGTGCACACAAAAATCTGTGCAGCTTTTATTTGTACAGTTCATTGCAGCTTTATTTGTGATAGCCCCAAACTGGATTCAACCAAAAACTCTGAGCAGGTGACTGGTGAAACATAGCACGGGACACTGCTAAGCAATATAAAGGAGCTCTATTAAAATACTCAGTGACTCAGAGAGATCTCAGGGGTGTTAGCCTGAGTGGGGGAGGGCAATCTCAAAAGGTCATCTTCTGTATGATTCTGTTTATATAGCATTCTCAAAATGACAAAATTATAGAGATGGAAGGAAGGTTAATGGTTGCCGGAGGTTAGTGATGGTGGAGGAGAGAAGGGCAGTTTGCAATTATACAAGGGTACCTTAAGAAGGAGTTTCACTATAATGGGATAGTTTTCTCTCTCTCTCTCTCTTTTTTTTTAATGATTTCTTTTTTTTTTTTTTTTTACTGGGAAACAGTGTGTTTTTCCAGGACCCATCAGCTCCAAGTCAAGTACTTGTTTCAATCTAGTTGTAGA
>NW_017731385.1:5401001-5405859 GCF_001890085.2 Hipposideros armiger
CACCCCTATTCTCGGTCAGTTTCCTATTGTGGAGGGAAGGGTCACTCTCCCTGCTTGAGAACACGTGATCCCCAAGGACTTTCCACTTCTGGAAACGAGACAGTGTCATGATGCAACTGGGAAGTGTCGATGCAGAGGATGAGATCATTTTTCCATGGCCACTAGATCCAAAAGACATTGCATGACTTTGAACTTGAAGATACTGTAACTCTTCAGCCCACCCCGTCTCCGTCCGTTCAATGCGCAAAGCATTAGTTCATCCTGGAATTAAGTAGGCGGTTCTTTGAAAGTTTTCGTTTGTAGAGTGAGATCTATGTCTTTCATCAAAGCTTTTTGATATGCATACGGAAATAATACATGAATATTACAGATAATTTGGCAATGCAAAAAAGTGTTAGTACTCTAAGAACCTAATGACATAAAATGACATATGTCAGGCCCTTGACATGCTTTATGTCCTGTAACCCTCACATTAAACTTGGGGGATGCATGTTACTATTCCCATTTGACTGATGTGTAAACTGACTAAGAGAGACATGAAGAAATGTGTCCAAGATCACACAGCTACAATATTTTAACACTAAACTGCCTGTCACCCCTGTATGTGGTGCTGCTCTGGGGTGAGGTCAGGGCTTAATGTGGCAAAGGGGGTGAGGGGAGTGTTCAGAACCCCACAACCCAAAGGTAACATCCAACCCTGCGGTCGTTCCTTCTAGTCTTATCTCCACACATGCATTTTTTTATTCAGTTATGATCACCGTATATACTATTTTGAGGGTTGCTTTTCGTAACTGGCATTGTTAGATAAGTAGATGGGTTTAAAATGATGTGGGGAAAGGTTCTATGCAATTCAAAGGGACTATTCCAGAAAACACGATCACCTTGACAGAGGCAACTTTCAGCTGGAAACAGGATAGCTGCATTTTATCCAGGGTCAGAGCGGAGACCAGAGTGGGACCACTGACAGCCCTCAGTGGCATTGCCCCTTTGTCCTGCTGTCACCCACCAGGTCACTGCAGCCCCCAGCGGCTCCTGAACTGGATGCTGGCCCTGGCCTGCCAGCGAGGGCACCTGGGGGTGGTGAAGCTGCTCGTCCTGACACACGGGGCNGATGGGAAAGTAGATAGTTCCCATATACCCCTCCCCCACAGTTTTCCTTTCATTTACGTTTTGTATGAATGTGGTATATTTGTTACAATTGATGAAACAACATTGATACATTATTACTATCTAAAGCCCATAGTTTACTTTAGGCTTGTATATTCTGTGGGTTTTGGCAAACGTGTTGATAACATATATCTACCATTACTGTATTATTTCAATCTACTCATATGCATCATACAGAACCATTTCAGTGCCCTAAAATTCCTCTGTGCTCCACCTGTTACTCCCTCCCTCCCCATAACCTCTGGCAACCACTGACCTTTTTATTGTCTCCATAGTTTTGCCTTTTCCAGAACGTCATATAGTTGGAATCACATAGTACGTAGCCTTTTCAGATTGGCTCCTTTCACCTAGTCATATGCATTGAAGGTTCCTCCATGTCTTTTCATGGCTTGAGAACTCGTTTCGTTTTATCACTCATCAACATTACATTGTCTGGATAGACCATGTGATGTTGCTTTTTTAGTAACAAGTAATTTTTTCTCTTGGTAGATGCAAGGTGTCCTGATCTCCTTTAATTTCCCATGGTGGCCTTGGATCTGCAGTGCTGTACAAGTGCAGGCATCGCTACAGCTGTAGGCTGAGGCATCACCTTAGCAGTGGTCTTTGAGAATTAAGGTTTTGTTTAGGTGCAGGGAGGGCTGTATGGGTGTGGGACAGTGCAGCCACACAGGGCCCTATGCTTAGAAGGGCCCCACACTTGGTTGAACACTTTGCAATCACCATCTTGAAAGTTTTAATAATTTTTAAACATGGGGCCCCACGAATTATGTCGCAATCCTGTTAGCAGGTGTCCAACTGTGTGCTTTGAGGTAGATTTGCACTGAGTTAGCTCCGAGCTGGCTGGTTCCCTTATGTCTGGAGGGAGGATGAGGTTATGGACAGATATAGGCTCATGCATGCAGACTGGGTCAGCAGGACATAGGAGGGCACCCCAGAGTCTACACCAGCTGCCTCCCTCTCCTAATTGCACAGCTTACATTTCCTGAGCATTTGTCAAGTACTGGACACTCTGCAGAACTTCAGAGATACAGAAATTTTTTATGAAGGTGATCCCAGCCCTTTAGTGGCTCCTGGTCAAGCAGGAGAAATCGAGGCAGGAAGGGGTAACCCTCTGCAGTGTAACCATGCTGAGGTTGAAGTATTCACACAGTGGCCTGCGAGCACACATCAGGGAATGGTCTTGTCTGGGTGCAAGACGGGGCTCTTCAAAGAGAGCTGACATCTCAGCTGGGCTTTGCAGGCTGAGTAGGAGTTTGTTGTGGGTTGTCCACTTTTGCCCAGGCTGGACCTGGGCATGGTTTTCAGCTGCTCCCAGGGACTTCCTACCTTTAAGTCAACTCAGGACGGAGTTGCTGAGGACTGAAGGGGTCCAGAGGTGGGCAATACAGTATGCGCCCTTTGGGAAGCTCCTAACTGGAGGGNGTAACCTTGTTGTTCAGAGCACACGCTCCAACCAACTGAGCCATCCGACCGCCCCCTAGTTTTCTATCTTGATGGTGGTGATGGTTGTGACACAAATCTACACATGACAAAATGACGTACTCTATACACACATACTAACATCAAATTACTGGTCTTGATCTTAAACGACAATTAGGGAAGATGTCACTGTGACGGAAACTGAGTAAAGGAGACACAGATCCTTGTAGTACTATTTTTAAAGTCCCTGTGAATCTCTCATCACTTCAAAGCAAAACGTGTTTCTAAATAAGTTTCATTCCACATTTATAATGTTTACAAAGTGGCAAAAATGCACCTGTGGTGTTAGATGTCAAAATAGTAGCTATTCTCCATGGGGCAGTGACTAGAAGGGGGCAGGAGGGAACTTCTGGGTACAGGTGATCTGTTCCTTGGTCTGGGCGCCCGTGACATGGAGGTGGTCACTATGTGGCAATTCATGAAACCGAGTGCCTAAATTTTTGTACTTTCCTGTAGGTTTGTCATATGCCAGTAAAACATTATAATGAATGAAATGGGGGGGAAAGCATTCGGTTTCATATGGATTATGCATGTGTACATGTGGAGAAAGATGTTTTGGAAGGCTGTGTTAAGAGCGGTTTCCTTGACAGAGGGGGGTTAGGAGGCAAAGTCCTAGAGGGAGGTATCTTTGTTTTTATCTTATACTTGTCTCTGCTATTTGAATTGAAATCAGTGCATATTACAGAGCCTGTGCGCTGTCTCTAGCCAGGGAGCCACCCTGACCTGGGCGGCCCTCCAGTCCCCTCTTGGCCTTGGACTGGTTCCTGTGACATCACGTCCCACCTCGTGAGGATAGGGCTTTTCAGCCTGTATCTGGCTGGAGTCTAGACAGCTGTCGGTGTATGTACAGTAGATCATTTGATCAGTGCCAGTGGCTTTTCTTTCTTGAAACGACGGAGCCTTGGGCTGGGTAATGGGCCCGTGGGTTTTTGTTTTCTGCTGATATTGAATACATGACTCTGCTGTCCTGCAAAAAATCTCAGGCCCTTAGACGGTCCCTTACCATACCTGTCAGGCCTTGTATCTCCAGCCCATTCTCTCCACTTCCAGAACCGGCGCCTCCCTCTGAGTCCTGCATTTCCCGGGAAGTCTTAGATGGAATGGAGAGCGTGGGCTTTGGAGCTCGACAGACTCCAGTTCAAATCTGGAACAGTTCAGCTGATGCTGAACTCCCTGCCCATGGGCAAGCTTTCATTTCCTCACCCACAGATGCGAGATGCAAATCCAGATACATGCCTGCTTTCAGGATTAAAAGTGCCCATGTAAATAAAAAACGCATTGCAGCACCTGGCACGTGGCGAGAGCTTGATAAATATCAGTTTCCACTCTGGGACTTCGTTGACCCATCCCTGCCTATCTCACCCTTACATGTCTCCAAAGATTCTTGTTTTCTAAAGTATTCGGCAAGCAAAACATGCTTGCTTGTGGCCATTTTATGCAAATTCATGACTCAAACTTAACCGTACACTCCTGGAGGCCAGAAATTGCCCTTGGCATCCTCAGTGCTCAGCCCAGCATCTTAGGCACAGTCGGTCCTCGGGAAATGTTGGCATCATCCCAGCTTGGGTGCTGCATCCGCCTCCCGGAACAACGTGGAAGCCCAAGTTCCAGGAGGACTTAAAGGTGCAGTACTGCAAATGCCCGTCCAGCACCCACCTGAGCATCCTTTTTGCGGACCCAGGGAGCCCATGAAAAGTCAGGCCCACTCACTAGTTATGTGATCTCGGACAAGTTATAAAACCTCATGGGGGTGGGGGCAGCTAGTTAGTTCAGTGGGTTCGAGCGCAGTGCTCACAACAGCAAGGTTGCTGGTTCGATCCCCACATGAGCCACTGAGCTGCGCCCTCCACAACTAGATTGAAACAACTGCTTGACTTGGAGCTGGTGGGTCCTGGAAAAATACACTGTTCCCCAATAAAAAAATAATAATAAATAATAATAATAATAAAACAAGCTTACGGACCCTGCATGTCTTTGCTCATGGATTAATATGCTGTCTGTCCCATGGGCCTTTCACATACCAGAATGGCTGGAACACATAGGAACTCAGGCTTAGGTCCAAATTCCACCCTGTCCTTTTCCCCTGGACCACCAAGTCAAGAATCCCACCGCATGTTGCTGGAAGATCTTCGTCCTTGGTTTCAGGTCTGTGGAGTCCCCTCATCTGTCATGTCCCATTGATGAATAACTTGCAGGGTGGCCCTTCAGGGAC
>NW_017731385.1:5410808-5412052 GCF_001890085.2 Hipposideros armiger
GAGCTGCGCCCTCCACAACTAGATTGAAACAACTACTTGACTTGATGGGTCCTGGAAAAACACACTGTTCCCCAATAAAAAATGTAAACAAACAAGCGAACCAAAAACCCAGAGATCTAATGTACAGCATTGTTATGATAGTTAATAACACCGTATTATATACTTGAAAGTTTCTAAGAGAGTAGATAGATCTTAAATAGTCTCACCACAAAAAAGAAACGGCAATTAAGTCACATGATGCAGGTGTAGGTAGCACCAGTATGCTGATCATCTTGCAACATGTAAGTGTATCAAACCAACACCTCGAACACCTTAAATTTACAGTGTTATATGTCAATTGTATCTCAGTAGAAATTTTAAAAAGACATATACATGGTTAATTTTAGTTTTCCACTTTCCAATGCCACAAGAATGGTATTGCATTATTTACATGATCTTCAACTTGGCATTTTTAATTGAGCGTTCCATTATGGACCCCCACTAGATTAGTCAATGTGGCCACAACTCATTCTTTGAAATCTGTGCCTTACGTCTGCAGAGTGAGTAGTTTATTCAGCTCTTCTCCTATTGGTTGGACATTCGCATTATTTCTGGATTTTGCTTCCATGTAATAGAGCCTGTTTTTCTAGGTTATTTGCTTATGTGGATCAAAGTTTTCAAAGTGGACTGCATTGAAGCCACTTCCCCAAAAAGCTGTGGTGATAGCATATGGGAATTTCTGTCCTCTCATCTTGGCTGGCACTAGCTATCTAGGAGCCTTTAAATTTTTATCAGTCTGATGGGTGAAAACGGTATCTCCTTGTTTTAATGTCCACATTTTTATTATTAACAAGATTGACCATCTTTTCCTATTTCCATGAGTCATTTGCATTTTCCCCTGATATGCGTTGCCTGTTACTCTTTGTTGATTAATTTTTCTAAAGTGTTCTTTGTCTTTTCCTTCTTACTTTGGAGGGCCTTTTCATACATTAAACATTTTAAGCCTTTATTTATTATACATGTTGCCAACAATTTTCTCAAGCCATTATTTTTCTTTTGTCTGTAATCTTTTGTGGTAATGAAGTTATAAGAATATATAATCAATCATGTCTATCTTTTGCTTTATGGCATCTGCATTATTATAAGAAGGTCATTTCCACCTCAATTTTATATAAGTATTCCCTTAGAGTGCCTTGTAATATTTTTATTGTATTTTTCACATTTTAAGCTTTCATTTTTCTGGTATTTATTTGTGTACATGGTAC
>NW_017731385.1:5413510-5414367 GCF_001890085.2 Hipposideros armiger
GCCACACTGCCATCTTTTTCTTTACATCAACCTTGTACAAGTTTTCTCAGACCTTTATTTTCAGTTCTTTATTTTTTTATCTTTGTCTTAGGTGTATTTCTTGTAAACAGCATTCAGTGTTTACTCCCATCCAAGGATGTGTCTTTGAGTCATCCCCTCAACTCACATTTGTGTGGGACCTGTCATCTGGGTTTATTCTTTCCATCTTTTTGTGTTATATTTATTTGCTATTTCTTCTTTACCCTTCCCTCACTTTTACTGGGCTTTTTTTTTTTTTTAGTTTCTCAAGAATATGGATATTCTACACTCTGTAACTTGTCACCTCTCTGAGCCTTCGTTGTTTTTCTCAGTTATAAAGCAGGGATATGTATCCATCATGGAAGGCAGCTGTGTGCTTAGCAAAGAGCCTGGCACATTGTAGGTACTCAAGAAATATTAGTTAAATATTAGCCTCACCTTGCAAAACAAACAATGACCACCTAACCCTTATATTTACATGGTCCTTGGTGTTTTCTCAGCGCATTTTTGGTCATAGTTGATCCTCAGTAAGAACTACAGGGAATGTAATCTGAAAATGTTGAAGTTTAGAAACAGTCTGTTACTTGTCCAAGGACAGGAAATTAAACAGTGATGCTCAGACCAGAACAGTGAGTGTGCCACATGAGGGCTTTTCCCTTCTCTGTCACGTAGGTCAGTGGTCCTCACACGTTTCTGTAACTTGGAATCCCTGGGAGCTTTGAAAAAATCCCGATGCTCAGGCCACACCCTAGACTGAATCCTTACCTGGGGGACAGGCCCCACATCACTAGTTTTAAAAATTCCCAGGTGATTCCATAATGGACCCAAGTTTGTGAACC
>NW_017731385.1:5416967-5418009 GCF_001890085.2 Hipposideros armiger
CAATTTTAATACAGTTTTTTTTCCTTTCTTAAAATATGTATACATTTTTTTGGCACCCTCTGTATGTCAGTCATTAATTGAATTGAACGTTTATAGATCACCTACTAGATGAGTGGGACTCAGCAGTGACCAAGCCAGAACCACAACCCTTGCCATCACATTACTGACAAATTTCACTGGGCAAGAAGTTAAGACAAATGAACCGTTAATTTTCATATAAGAAAACACAGACAATAAATCACGGCATGGAAACATACACAACCCTATTGGCAGTTACATAAATTCAAATTAAAACAACTGGAAAGTGCTGTCACATACCTATTAAACTAACAAAAGTAAATATAAATGTAAGACCCTTGGCAGGGTCCTGGAGAAATGGGCACACCAGTGCCTTGCTTTTGACACGATAAAGTGGTTCCATCTGTGAAGAAAGTAATTGGCATCATGTGACAAAAGCTATAAAATTCTTTTCTCCCAGTGAACTGTTCTGAATTTGGTATTTCCTCTCTGAAAGATACCTCGAGGACATAATTCAAGAGAACAAAAAGCAATGGCCACCAACATAGTCGAAGAACTGCTATTTATAATAAGCAGAAACTAGGGGGAAGAACCCAGAACATCCAGCATCAGGGGAACCTATACCATCCATGTTATACCTGCAGGGTGGACCCCACTTGGCTGGGGAAAGCACCCCTGCCTCTTCAGTGCTCCGCACACCACTGCCCCTTGACCTGAGGACACCCTCCAATCTTAGCTTCACACGACAGGCTCAGGAAGGCCTTCCCTAACCCACAGGCCTGGTCACATGCCCCTTGTATCTCTCAGCGCTTCCTGCCCCTTTTATTCATAGCACTTAACAAACTTTGGGGTCATCTGTACCTTCTTGTTTAATGTCGATTTCCCCGTTTGACTGGAAGCTTCTCAAAAGCAGGGAACTTGGCCAATTTTGCTCACCTTCTGTTTGTCCCTCAGTGTAGAGCCTGGTACAGGATGGATGGATGGATGGATGGATGGATGGATGGATGGATGGATGGATGGATGG
>NW_017731385.1:5419209-5430174 GCF_001890085.2 Hipposideros armiger
CTGTTGTTCAGCATCTTAGCTGTAGAGGGCAGTGTCACTGGCCCTCATATGTGGGATCCGAACCAGGGCCCTCTGGCGTCCCAAGCCAGTTCTCAACCATCGCGCCACTCGGCCGGCCCGACAGCTATTTCTAAGTTACTATCGTGCTTGTTTTCTCGGTGTAGTTTGTACCTGAAGGCAGAACTTAAATCTTTGGGTTCAGTTGTTGATTTCTATTAAAGATTTGGTTACAGTTTTTGCATCCATGTGTATACATGCCATTGGCCTAGAATTTTAATGGCCTTTGCAAAATAACTGGTTTTGACTCATAAGATGAAGTGTGTCCTCTGTTAGGGGACGTTGTGCAACATAAGAACTATTGGTTCTTTGAAAGATTTGATTGAAAAGATATATATCGAATTAGGAGCCTTTGGGAGTGATTCCTTGGTTATTTTCCTTTTTTGCCTCTAATACATTATTTTGGTTTTTTTCTCTGATTGTGTCACTTTGAGAATTTTTTGTTTTTGTAAGTAAATCTTGCTTGTCAACATTTGTAGTTGGTTTGTCAGCTCTGGCTGAGGGCACAACTGAAACATTGTTTTTTCCATTGGTTTTTAGATTGTCATTTATCCTCCGAGATTATTAGGGTCCATTTTCTTTTATTTTTATTTTAGTCAATTGAATATCCACTTTATTCATTTTGCAAAGACTCTTGGGTTGGTTTGATTTATCAACTTCCTTGTTTTTACTTCATTTTGGATTTTCTATTCTTAGTCTAATTGCTTTCATTCCTTTGTTTTCTTTGAGCCTTCCATGCTGAGTGGGGCGGCACTAGCTTATTATGTTTTACTTTTTCTGTTTTTTCATTGTGATCAGAGTTGTGTGTTTTTTTCCATCACTTGTGTTGTTTTTGTTGTTCTAACATATGTATTCCACTGCCATGAATTGATTTTTCTCTCCTACCCCAGCATTATTAGAAAGGGCATTTTTTAATATTCAAATAATTGGGCACCTTTTAATTCTAATTTCATCATTAGTTTCTACCTTTACTTTGCCTTTGTCTGGGGATAAGATATACTGGAAGTTTGCCTTGTTTTTTCCTCCCTTTTTTCCTGTTACTTTTTCCTATTTACTGTTCCTTCATACTCAGAATTCAATCCATTTATGCACAAGTTCATGTCTACACGAAAATAGGATTCATTCTCCAGCCCCCTAACATTTGGTGATTCCCTATTGTTATTGTAGTAGGTAGCTTTATAATCTCTCTATTCATTTTCTGCATATTTGGTCTATCATATTCTGCTAATCTCTTTCCTGAATTTGCATTCGTTTTCCTTGTACATATTTTGCCCTGGGTTGGAGCGTAAAGATTTAGCATGGTGGTATTTTAAGGTTGGGGTCGTTTAATAGTCTTTATCACTATCCAGGTGCCTTGGTTATCTGTCCTAACACCTTTGAACTTGTGTCACCCTTTCCATGGCCATGTGAACATGGTGATCCAATACCTGGTTCTGTTATCTTTGAACAGGTCACCTCTCTGAGGCTCTTTATGTACAAATTGTGCCCGGCCTTACAGGGTTACTATGAGGGTCAATAAAAAAAGTGGACATGACAGTGTTATGCGTGCATTGCAAAGAATCACTACCAAGTTGTTATCATGTGATCCCAGCTCAGCTTCCAGAAGCTTCCCCTACAGAGTATGATCTTGAGCCTGCCCTTGGAGGCACTACATTGTTCCATGCTGACTGTTGAAAATGCCAGCACGGTTTTGTCTTGCAGGTTATTTTCGGACTTACGTGTCTCATGGATCTTATTTCTATGGTGGTATTGCCTTTGTTTGTTTGTTTGTTTTACATTAGGTTGGCATGCGTCTTCCCTTTGCCTGTGTCTGCCTCTATGTCTAAATTTCCTCTTTTCATAAGGACACCAGTCATATTGGATGAGGTCCCCCCCCCCACCAATGACCTCATGTTAACTCGGTTACCTCTGTCAAGACCCTATTTCCAATTCAGCTTACATTCACAGGTACTGGGGGTTAGGACTTCAGCATATGTTTTGAAGGGAAGGGGCACAATTCAGCCCATAACCCTATCCTTGTGGCTGTAGCTCCATTGCCTTTGGCCAGGATCCAACCACCGTGGTAACCTCACGTGCACAGGTAGACAGCCAGTCAAGGCCCAGTCTCCTTCTCATCTCTCCATTTGAAATAGCCCCTCTCTCCTTGAGAGCCTGTCCCCGCCACAGTGCAGGGACTCGAGTGGTAGGTGTTGGAGGTCACATGAAGGGTTTCTCACATGATGGTGAGCAAGTCGGTTCTCATATGTCGCAGCCCTCGTGTACACACAGAAGCTGGGAACGCGCTGCTGTCTCCAGCTGATTCTCTGTCCAGCTGAGCCCTGTCGCCCAGGGCCTCCTCTGATGGTCTGGGTTTCCGGAGAGCCCTTGCAGGCCTGGAATTTTCCCACAGCTTGTCTGCATTGGTCTGTAGACAACCCCCCACCCCCACCCCAGCCATTTTTCCTTGCCTTCTGCAATCATTGATGTCACGCGTGCATCTTGCGCTTCTGCTCTGAGCATTATCACTGTCAGGGTTTCTTTTGGCTTGTTCTTCTGATCTTTAAGCAAGTTCTGTTTTATGTGGGCCAAGGAGTCATGAATACATTTTAGAACATTCTATGTACGCACCCCGCGACCCCCATTTATGCGTGTGTCTTCACTGAATAGACTCCTTCTGTTGACTGCCTTTGTGTGTCATGCCCTCTGTCATGGAGCTCTAGTCTGTCCCTTCAAGAGATTCAGTCTCCAGGGGGACGATCCTTAGACAATTAACCGTAGGTCACAGGCCAAGCACTGGCCAGTTGACAGGAGCAATGAGTTGGGAACACAGGGAGAAGAGGTACAAACTCTGCTGTGGGCTCGGTAGAGACCTGGTAAGGAGGTGACGTTGGAACTCCGCTCTGGTGAGGCTGTTCACCTGCACACTCGCAGAGGCACGCCCCCATCATTTGAGCACAGAAGTCTCCGCGTCTGCTCACAGCCCACAGCTCGCAAGGTTAAAGCCTAGCTGAAAGCACTGTAGACTCCAGCCCTGCACTGAACAATTATTTTTCTTCAACCAGTAAGGGTTGCACTGACATGAAAGCATAATAGATGTCATGGTGACCCAGTGACTCACTCACCAGGATATTTTGTGTCCAATGGCTTCAAGAAGCTGTGAAAAGGTGAGTGATGGCCTTCGTGGACCACAGCCTCCATCACCGGCAAAGAGACCTTTCTTACCCAGAAGCACCCCCACATCATCATCCCTAATGAGCCAAATCCCCTTAAATACATCCAGTCCTTGAACCAGGCTTCGTCAGTACCCATGCCTCGGAAAACAAATGTCGCCAGTCATCGCACCAAGCCTTCTGGGAGAGCAGTACTTCCTTATAGTTGGCCCGAAATTTAAAGGGCTTGCACTCGAGGACAAATGAGCACATCTCTGTGTGTTTGCTCCAGGCCATGCTCTGTGGAGTTGGTGGGGTCCCTGCGGCCAGCTGTCTTTGATTTTATAGTTCAGCGTGCATGGATTTAATTATACAATTGCAGAACCTTGTTTTGTTGTGATCCTGCCTGGACTGCACACGAATAAATAACGAAGGCTTCAGGGCTTGCCTGGCTAGGTTTCCATGTCAAGTGTATTGCCATCTTAGGTGCATTCTTTCCCCTTTCTCTCTGCTGCTTGGTAAACGCTTGGGCACCCTGTCCTGTGGATACACAAAAAGGAAAGTTACTTTTGTAAATGAAAGTTTACAAAATGAAAGACCACATAGACATCTTAAGCGCTTCTTTCAACCTCCATCCAGCCTAGACATTTTCTCAGGAGCCTGTCTCCATGCTGAGTGTGTCATCATGTTTGCAACTTCTGCTTTCTGCTACTATTCCTGGGGCTTGAGGTTAACAGATCCCCACCCTGCAGAAACTCTGGTGGGTGTAAGACCTGGAGAGAGCTCCATTTTTGGAACTGGCAGCAAGCGTCTGCTTCCTCTTCTTCCTTGTGTCTGGGGCATTCAGTGGCACACACAGCCACTCACTGCCTGTGGATGATTTTCTTCTGATAGAACAGTGCCCCAAAAGAAGCATGCATGGGCTCCTGCAGGTGGCTTTCTTGACTTTGCAGTCAACATCACACATTCATGGTCCACGAAGACCAGGAAACCTGTGAGTTAGGGTGACCAGGTGCATGTTCAATGAATGCACATGCACACACATGCACAGCTCTTCCCCCTGAACCATAAGCTCCCTGGACATTGGTTCCACCTGCCACGTTCCCATCTTTAATCCGCCCAGTATCTGACACGATGGCTTGTACGTAGTGGTCATCAAGCAAATGTTGCTGGACGTACAAACACAAGAACAGGTGGCTTCCCTGTTCTATAATTGGGGGCGGTCACACGGACCCTCATTGTTGGGGAAGAAGGCAGTCTTTGCAGCAGGATTAGCAGCATTTAGATGGGAGGGAGAAAGGCTGTGAATTCCGGGGAGAGACTGTGGAGCAGAGTGCAGAGGCGGGAGGGGTCTTTTAACTCCGTCATGGCAGCAGGACAGACTGCCAAGACACAGGCCAACCTGGCCCGCACATTCTTGGGTCCTTGAGTGGCTGCATGACACCCACCATCAAAAGGAGGCCAGCTCTCAGGAATAAGCTTTTGCAAAAGTGCTCTTAGCTCCAGGCCCACCAACCTTGTGTTTCCCACAGTGTCCTCCCATCACCATAGCAACCACATCGCAGGGGGAGCATTTGCAGCCCACAGCACCCACTGCAGCCCTTTGGCACACTGGCCAGTCAATTGCTAAGAGCTAGGCCACACCCCTCGGCCCCCTGCCCTCAGCTTCCTATGAATTTCAGCGTTGGGTCCACTTTTGGAACCCTGCAGCTCATTTATGAACTGGCAGTGTCTGTGCTTTAATTGGCGCCTTTCCTTGGCCTTGAATCCTCTGCTCTGGGAGTATGCCCATCCCCGATACCTGGAACAAATGATTAGCCCCACAAGCCATCTGCTAACAGGAATGTAGAGGGTGGGCGGAGGTCGTGGAGGGACAATGAGACTTGAAGTTGGAAAGGGGTTGGGGCAGACTGTGGAGGTGTGGGGGGCTGCCATGGAAGGGCTTCGCATGGTCAGTGGAAGGTAGGCTGCGATAGGGGAACGCCAAAGGGTTTTGAGCAGACTCGAATATTTTTGGGATAAATGGATGGATTTCAGGTCTCGGTGGCTTGACTCTCTTCAGTGCACAAACATTTATTTAGCACCTGCTGCATGCCAGGTATCCTGCCGAGCTTTGGGGGCTGTCAGACGAGACTGTGCACTGGAGGCCCACGCAGTCCAGGTCCTGGAAGGCCACACCACCTGCTGGGGCAGAGGGCCCGGCCCTGGGCTGAGTTAGTGCAGCATGAAATCAGTGGGCAGGTTCATATCAGGGGAGTTGAGCCCGACAGAGCCTGAGAGGTAGCCACCTCCAGCAAGACATATACCCAAGGCACCCCATGGACTCAGTTAAGACACAGGGCTGGGGTGTCCCGAGTCTGAGCCCCGCTCCTCGTGCTGCAGCTCCGGCCTCAGAGGACATGGAGGAGATGCCAGAGGGAGATTGTCATTGTCAGGACAGCAGCATCTAAGCTGATCCCCAAAGGATGTCTAGTTCATTTGTACCACAACTGGCTCAGAGCACAGTAATTGTCTGATTCTTTTCTGATGTTGTATTTATTTTTTGATGGCCCTACAGAGTTTTATTTATAGGACTTTCAATAGACACCTAAGATTGGTTGTGTAAAATCAAAACTAAAACCAGCTCCTTTTTTTATATCTTGCATTTGGTTGCCATTTCAGTTCAGGTCCAATCTATTTGATATTGAATGATCAGAATGGCCACCCATGGTGAGTGGAGAGTTGGGCTGCAAACTGAATGCCCTGGCTTTGTGTGCAGACTGTCTGGTCCCAGGCCCAGCTCCTGCCTATGTTTCTGAGAACCCAGGAAGGAGAAGGCCAAGGAGAGCCTTCTTTGACTTGGCATCGCAAAGACCACCATGGTGACATTCCACTCAGCCCGATCCTGGATTGCCCGTCATGCTTTTTCACCCAGGTTCCCATGGGAGGTCACTGTCCTTCAAAGGACCACAAGCTAGAAAGAATCCTGGGTCCAGAAGTGACCTAGACATCACCTGGTCCAAACCGCTTCTTTAACAGATTAAAATCAGCAACAACAAGGTGAAGGGTGACACAATTGTGAATTCTGGAAAGATGGGGAAGACGCCCACGTCGCTAGGTTTGAATGAAATGTATCAGAATGTACACACTTTAAGTATTGAGTTGCATTCGGTCAGTGGGCCAGGAAGCAACGAGCACATCTACACCCAGATCTCCGCTTCTAAATACTGTTTTTTGCGAAAGGGAATCAGGGTTGATTCCTGGGCTGTGGCTGGGAAAGTACCAGAGGAGGCTGGAATGTCTCGTTTTGCCAGGAAGTAAGGATGTGCCCCAGACTGACAGGGATACGTCCATCAGAGGAACACAGGAGTCCCTGATGGGACTCTCACTGGCCAAATTGTGTACCATGTGAGCATCAAAAGAAATAGTGATGATAATGAATTACAATACCATGAATAAAAAAAAATGAATCAGTGGGTTCATAGTGATGTTACTTAAAAGGGATGGGAGGGGGAGCCCGTCTAATACAGGAGAATGCCAGGTGACAAATGTAGAAGGAATGGTAGCTTTAGAAAAATCACCCCTTTGCAGCCACCAATGTACTAACTGATTCAGGCCAGGGTCAACAGTGATACTAAAACCACTGGGCGAAATGATGTAGGAACACAAGGTACAAGTGAATATACACTAGTCTGAGAAGATCAACCCAAATTGCATAATCACAAAGAGTGAAACGTACTTGTGCAAAGAAGGGATCTGACAGCCACCACCTGAATCAAGACATCGGACTTGGAATCCCCATTAGTGGAGTACCCTGGCATCCGGTCCCCCCTGCTAGGGTCCGAAGGGAAGGACTCAATGCTGTCTGAGATTTTTGCCAAAAATGCTTACCTTGAATCTAAACGTTAGGAAACAAAATTGAGTCAATTCCGAGTATGGGATAGTCTACAAAGCAACTGGAATGACTTTGAAACTTGCAATGCCAAAGTTGAAAAAGACATGGAAAGGCATGAGAGGACTCTTCCGGATTAAAGAAAAGTAAAGTGACATGACAACCTTAAGTGTAATGTGTGGCTCTTGGTGGAATCTTGGGTACATGCTGAAGTGTTTAGGGAGGAAAATGCTACGATGTCTACAATGTACTTGCCAATGATTCAGCAAGTGCTGAAAAGCCTGTGTGTTTGTATGAGTGAGTAGAGAAAGGAGAAAAAGTAAATGTGGTAACATATTCACAATGAAAGAATCTAGGTGAAGGGTATATGGGTGTACTTTGTGTCCCAGTTCAACTTGTCTGCAGTTTTGAAATTTTTCAAAATAAAAAAATGGTGAGGGAAAATCAGTAATGACAATAAAAACAGGCCCACAGCAACAGTGACTTATCTTTAAAAAAAAAAGAAATCAACCGAGACTAAAACTGAGCCTCTTGACCCAAAATCCAGTTCGCCATCATCCGTCCCTGTTCATCAATGCGAATGGAGAGACAGACAGACAGACAGACAGACAGAGTCCCTTATCCCTTGGTTCAAAGACCTGAGCTTTGAGACGGTGGAAGAGGCGCAGCCTTTCCAATTCTGGCTGCTAGGGAGATAAAGACAAGACACACATCGCCACCTAGCGGCCAGATAGGCAATAGGGATTTCCAATCTGAAATACGGATTTCCAGTTGCTTTGGAGAAACAGGCCAAAAAGCCAGTTTCCTCCCCCCAGAAACCTAATGGAGCCCCAGATTCTTTTTTTTTTTAAGATTTTATTGGTGAATTGGGGAGGGGAACATTGTGTTTTTCCAGGACCCATCAACTCCTAGTCAAGTTGTCGTCCTTCAATCTTAGTTGTGGAGGGCGCAAACTCAGCTCTAGTCGCCCCTTTCGGTCTAGTTGCAGGGGTGCAGCTCACCATCCCATGCAGGAGTCGAACCGGCAACCTTGCTGTTAGGAGCACGTGCTGTCACCAGCTCAGTGGTCAGTGGCAGCTCAGCTCAGGCGCAGCTCACCGGCCCACCTGGGAATCGAACCGGGGACCCTATTGCTCAGAGCTCGCGCCCTTAACCAACTGAGCCACTGGGCCGGCTGCTCCAGATTCTTGGATAATCCAGAAGAAAGAAAAGCCCTACTCAGGTGCATTTACCTCGTCTCTTTTACCACCGCACACCAGCAAACCGCGGGCCTTTCTGACTCCCTCTTGTGGAAATGGACAAAGGCCAGCCAGAGGAGAAAAGCACAGGCAATTTATTCAGAGCAAGGGAGCCAGCCACTGTCACTTGTGCTTTGGAAAAGACTCAAAGACAGGGAGAGGGGTGGGCAAGCGTTAGAGTAGGGAAAGGGAAGGTTCAGGGGCGCCCTGATTGGGGGCTGTTGATGAGGAAGCGGCTAACTAGGGGAGGGCGTCCTGCGCCACTGGTGTCCAGAGGCTCTCTGGTTGATCTAACTCGGAAGTGGGGACACAGACTAAGGAAGCTGTCAGTTACTAACCAAGTCCTGGCCACCTGGGGCCAATTGTTCCAAAAGTTATTGTTAGCTCCCTGGGTTGTTTCTAGAGACGGAGGTCTGCCCTCCTGTTTATAGCCAGCTGGCTCCCTGGTCTGTTTATTGTACATAAGGGGGCTGGTTTCCTGGGCAGGTGGCTACAGGTTGGGGATCAGAGTTCCATTTTTATATATATATATTCAGAGCCCTCTCTGTTTGTACACACTGCTTTTCTGTCTCTCTCTGGAAGCAGCCTGTCCACAAAGTACCCATGTGCGGCCGGCCTGGTGCTGCCCGCAGCCTCAAGTGGCAGGAGCGCTAATCCAGGGAAGATAACCTTGAAGGGAGGTCAGAAGACCCAGGTTTGGGCCTCAGCCTTCTTCTCACTCTGGGGACGCTCTCCAAGCTTGCGAGGCCGCCTCTGGGCGGAGCAGGAGTTACGCCTGCTGCCTGCTGGGCTTCCTGTCGCTCTGTGCTCCGCCCTGTAAGAGGCGACACTAAACCCACGTGCGCCCTCTAGAGGCTGGAGAGTGAGTAGCAGGAGCCGTGCAGAGATCACCTGCCTGATGGGAACAGGCACTTACCTGCTCAGTGCCGCCCGAGACACCTCGGAACTCCAGCTGGCTCCCACTTGAAGAGTCGCTGCTTTAGCCCCAGGCCACGCAGGCCCTGCGCTCACCACCCACAGCACACTCCCTCTTTCTCCACACCCAGGCTCTCCGTGTGAAATGGTCCCACCTCAGGTTGCCCTGGGTGGACCTCGACTGGCTCATAGACATCTCCTGCCAGATCACGGAGCTGGACCTTTCCGCCAACTGCCTCCCTTCCCTCCCTTCTGTCATCCCTTGGGGACTCATCAACCTCCGGAAACTGAACCTGTCGGACAACCACCTGGGGGAACTGCCCGGCGTGCAGTCGTCAGACGAAATCATCTGTTCCAGGTGGGCTGCCACCCCTCGCAGGTCTCCGCAGTGTGCACGGGGCCTCCGCGCCCCCGCCATGCTCCCCTGCACGTGCTCCCTGATCGTAGTCTGTGGTTTTGAAAACAGATTTTCCGCTCCAATGAGAGAAGGGAGTTCTGCCTGCCCAATGCAAGCTCTCTCTCGGGAACAAGGTCCCCACCTGCCTCCCAGGTGAACACAGAGTGGTCTAGAGGGGCAGTTTGTCTGACCACCCTTTACGCAGCTCGCTGGTGGCCTTGGGGACCTGTTTCCCCCTGATGCCCTGTCTTGGTCCTGCACACACGAATCAGAGGAAGAGGCTGGTAGAAGCATGAGGCCCAGAGGCACCAGCTTCCATTCCATCTCCCAAGGAAAGTGAGAAGGGCCTCTGGCAGGAGGAAGCAGGTGTGGGCAGGCAACTCCTGTCCCCTTTTTGGGGGAGGCCTTGGGAAGAGGCCCGAGGCTGCATGGGAAGGCCTCGAGGACATTACCTTCAGTGATGTATGATGATACGTACCTTCAGGGCGTCATTCCCTAAAGGACCTGGGCTGATTTCAAAAGCTACGGCTCTAAGGAGAGTGAGAGAGAAGAATGTTGGAAGGAACTTAGGGTCCTCAGTGACACAGGGGGAAAGAAGGCCGCACACAAAACGCTAAAGAACAGTGTCACTGTAGAGGGGGTCCTTAACCAAGGCCAGACTCAAGGGTCCAAGAGGTTGGCGGCTCTCCCCTGTGATCCGTCTTCCAGCAGCCTTTCAGGCAGCCATTCATGTCGCTATCACATCTATGAGAAAGGCTTTCATCCCATCCCTATTGGGTAACGACCCGGCCCACCAAACTATGAGTTCATGCAATGAGTAAAAATCATATGGCTACAGGTTTCGTGCATACTCTTTAGCCTTGTGCAAGGAGAAAAAGAAAAAACATACTCGCATGTTTACAGAAGTGTGTAACCATAGTGCTTTTCCTCTTCCTTCTGACCCTTCACCTCCTTCTACCCCAACCACAGGCTCCTGGAAATTGACATTTCCAGCAACAAGTTGTCCCATCTCCCGCCTGGATTCTTGCACCTGTCAAAGCTTCAAAAACTGACAGCTTCAAAAAATTACTTAGAAAAATTGTTTGAAGAAGAAAACGGTATGTTTCACCTTCTATAGTTTGACTTGAATTGTCATTTTCTTCTTGACAGGGATATTTTTACCAATTTGTACTTTTCTCCCCACCTCTAGCCACTAACTGGATTGGTTTGCGGAAGTTACAGGAACTCGATATTTCTGACAATAAATTGACAGAACTCCCCGCGATTTTTCTTCATTCTTTCAAGTCGCTCAATTGTCTGAATGTCTCCAGGAATAACCTGAAAATGTTTCCAGATGCCTGGGCCTGCCCTTTGGTTAGT
>NW_017731385.1:5431459-5477594 GCF_001890085.2 Hipposideros armiger
CCAAGGGAACACTGCAGTTCAGGGGCTTCTTGTCCCTGCTTCCATCCCCAGAGGTGGCAGTACTGGAATTCCTATGGGTTGGAAGCTCCTTTGGACATGAATTCAGGAAAGTGCCTTTTCCCAGAGCCCTGAATGTCCCCCTACCCCTCCCTACCAGCAGCACAGGGCTGCTTTTTCTTTTTCTTTCTTCCTTTCTTTCTTCCTTTCTTTCTTCCTTTCTTTCGTTCTTTCTTTTTTTAAAGATTTTATTGGGGAATTGGGGAAGGGGAACAGTGTTGGGGAATTGGAGAAGGGAAACAGCCAAGTTGTTCTTCAATCTTAGTTGAGGAGGGCGCAGCTAGCTCAGCTCCAAGTCCAGTCACCATCCGGCCACCTGTCACCAGCTCACGGCCCACTCAGCTCAAGGTGCCGTGTTCAATCTTAGTTGCAGGTGGGTGCAGCCCACCATTCCCATGTGGGAGTCAAACCGGCAACCTTGTTGTTAGGAGCACGTGCTCTCACCGGCTGAGCCATCTTGCCACCTGTTGGCAACTCAGCGGCAGCTCAGCTCAAGTGCAGCTCACTGGCCCATGTGGGAATCGAACAGATGACCCTGTTGCTCAGAGCTGTGCTCTTAACAAACTGAGCCACTCGGCTGGCCCCCTTCTTTATCATTTAGATTGTTGCAGCAACCTCCCCCTCCCCCACCCACCTCCCCATCCCCTGCCCTCTGCACTTGGATGTGAACTTGTAAAGGCAGAGCATGGGTCATAGACATCACTTGGCCTTGCTGCCCAGGGCTAGCCCCAGGATATACCTGATACGTGTTTGCTGAAGGCATTAAAGCATCCAGGCGGAGTGCTCAGGCCTCGGCCCCCGTGCTGCCATGCCAGCCACGCACACGGGCACCTACAAGCTCTCCTTTGAGGCCTGTGCAGCTCCCCCCATGTTCAGGGACCCCTAAAAGGCAACAAAGGCCCCTGTCGCTTGCATGTTCTCAAGGATGAGGGTCATCACATCATAGACGCCTGGGCAAATATGAGCAAAGAAAGGGCCTGGGGTGCATCCACTGCGAGGGGAGGGCTGGTGGGTGAGGACACACGTCACTGGTACCTGCAGAGGACCCTGGACATCATCAGCTCACATTCACCACCAGACCTCTGTCCCTGGGGGAGAACCTCTCGGCTGGTCCCATGTTCTGGGTCTGTTTCCTCTTACCTCATGCCAACAACTAGCTGGCTTGGTTTTCTGGTTCCCACACAGCCAGAAGCAGCAAATCAGAGAGAACTTGGGGACCTCACCAGTCAGCCCTGTGGGAACTCGTGTCCCTCCTCTAGATGGGGGGCTGGGAGGCTGCGTGACCCCACACCAGCCTCGGGTAGACATTCAGTCGGTGGATAGGCTGGTGGCAGGAGGCCACCCTGGTTCTGATGGTGGGGAGTGGTGTGGACCTCCTTACACAAAGGAGGGGACAGAGTGTGGGGTAAGGAGTTTAAAGGGGGGCCCCTCCTGAGCTCTCACCCCCACTATGGACAGGATAGTCTGTGTCCCTGGTGATGGCCTCAAGAAAGGGTCCCCCTCTTCCCTGGCACTCTCATTAAAGTGAAACACATTACAAGTCCAAGGATAGCGCATTTTCCTCTCAGTGATGGTTGCCTGCGTGTGGTAGGCGGATGTTGGGCCAGGCAGTCAGCAAGGGTACCACCGGCCACAGGTGGTACAGAGAGTGTACAATGGGGGCAGGTCACCCTCAATGTCATGGCTGCCACCCTGCCCCTTTCCGGAATGTCACCAGGCCGGCCCAAGGAGGCCTCACACTGTGCCCCCTCCCATGGTGATGCTATGGCCTCAAGGACTTGCAGAGTTGGCCGCTGTTCCCAGGAGGACAGGCCCACAAACAATTGTCACTGTTATGAAGCCTCAGCTCTGAGAAGGACGTGGGCTCCTTTCATTCTGGAATAATTGCTTCCCATTGATCTGGAGGGAAGGACCTTCTAGAAGTGTCGTGTCTGCTTGGTATAATTGTGTGAGTTTTAAGAGACACTTGAGCCCACACGATTGAAATCCTGGTGAGAGTGAATTGGTTCTAGTCGTTTGGCTGCACTTTGTCAAACCCTTCCTTTTGGCCCTTTTGAATGTCGATACTGGTCACGGCACCTTTGCCTTTCTCTCCCTCTCTCTGTCCCAGGCTCTCACGTTCTTGAGGTTACAGGGAAACCAGCTGATGGCACTGCCACCTCAAGAGAAGTGGACCTGCAGACAACTCAAAACCCTGGATCTCTCCAGAAACCAATTTGGCAAGTAAGTGAAACCTGGCAGGTTCTAGAATGTGTGTGTGTGTGTGTGTGTGTAACGCAGTCAAGCTGGCCTCTGTGTGTTGGGGTGGCCGTGACCAAGTGCGACAGGCTGGCAGCTTAAACAACAGACGTTTAATGCCTCAGAGTCCTGGAGGCTGGAAATCCAAGAGCAAGGTGTCGGTAGGGTTGGGGTCTCCTGAGGTGTCTCCCCTTATCGTGTGCATGGTCACCTTCTCTCTCTGTCCTCACATGGTCGTCCCTCTGTGTGTGTCTCTGTCCTACGCTTCTCTTATAAGGACACCAGTCAGGTTGGATTAGGGGCCACCTATTACCTCATGTTCACTTAATCACCTCTATAAAGACCCATCCCCAGATACAGTCACATTCTGAGGTCCTGGGAGTTAGGATGTCAACATACGAATTTGGAGGAGGAGAGACAGCTCAGCCCATAAGAGTTTCGTCCCATTTCTAACTTTAAAAAGTACCCCCTCCCCAAGGTGTGTTCATGAAAGGTAAAAATCTGGGGATGAGCTCAGCTGGCCCTGGCGACTCTGGAGACCAGCCTCCCTGGCTCGCTTGAAGGCCCCTCCATGGAATGTCAGCAGAGCTGACACCCCAAAGAGCTCCCAGGTGCAGCCTAGAAGGTAACAGCCGCTGGAATGGGCATTCCTGCCAGGCACAGACATGCCCACACCTGCCCGAGGGAAACCACCTGTCAGGCTTGCCTTAAATCTTATTCTCTGGACATTTCCCCCCCCCCCCCCAAAGGCTTCTGAGCACAAGGGAACCATTAGCAGGCAATGGCTGCTGACGCTTACACGTCAGCTGCAGGGGACCCCACACTCTGCTGATGAGGCGCTCCCGTCCTCTGTACCTGCTCTGGCCTTATACAGCCACAGCTCAGATAGTAAGGTCTTTGTCTCGCTTTCCTCAAATTGTGACTTTTTTCTCACCCTGCAGAAATGAAGACGGACTTAAAACAAAGCGTATTTCCTTTTTCACCACCAGAGGGCGCCAGCGCTCAGGGACCGAGACAGGTGAGTGTGTGGGGCTGGAGATGCTGAGCTCGCTGTTCCCCGCTCCACCCCAGGCGGAATCGAATCGCGCTTCCCTAGGACTTTCCCCGCAGAACCCTGTGGGAGTGCCAGAGATGCCCACGTTTGACTGAAAAAACCTGGCCATGAACTGTGCCCTTTGCTTGTGTGACACGTGTGGCCTGCAAGTATCCCGAAACCCCTTTCCCTCACCAGTCTGATGAGACTGGTGGCTCCTGTGTGTGGACGCCCTGTGTGTGGGGACACTGCCCTGTGTGTGGGGACACTGACTGCCCTATGTGTGCGCGGCCTCACAACGTGAGGCGCGGATGATGGTTTCCCGTTTTGCAGATGAGGAAATTGAAACTCCCAGAGTGTTTCAGTCAATTCGGGCTTCCATAACAAAGCGCCACCGACTGAGTGGCTTAAAAACAACACAAAGGTATTTCTCACAGTTCTGAAGGCTGGACGTGTGACCATGCTGGCATGGTCGGTTCTGCTGAGAACCCTCTCCCTGGCTTGGGGACGGCTGCCTTCTTACTGTGTGCTCACCTAACAGAGCGTGAGCACATGTACATAAGCTCTCTGGTGTCCCTTTTTCTAAGGACACTAATCCCATCGTGGGGCCCACCCTCATGACCTCACCTGACTCCAGTGAGCTCCCACAGGTCCACCTCCTAATGCCATCACGTTGTGGTAAGGGCTTCAAATATGGAGATGAGGAGGCACAGTTTAGTCTGGGGCATGGGTGTGAACTCATGTGGTCACCTGGCTGCTGGGTGGCAGCGCCAGGTTTCAGCCCAGCACTGTGGGCTGACGTCCACGTGGGGACACAGCCACCCTCGGCCCCACAGGCCGTCCTGGCTAGGCTGCATTACAGAGGGGCTTGGGGTCTCCCCCCAAACTCATCAGAAACAGGACTTCCCCTAAAATGCTTGCACTGATCACTCAACAAGGCCAGTTCAGCAGAGAATCTTTCTAGGAAACAGGCTCTCCCTGTTAATTATCTTCTGTGAGGTGCAGTGGGGACATGGGGACCTGTCCCTCACATTAAACAACCAGCTCTGCTTTTGAGCCTGAACGCTAAGCCCTGTAAAGCCAGTGATGCTCACAGAAATACCCCTCAGGAGGCTGTCCTGTAGAACGGGCACTGATATGTAGGTCACTTTAAATGTAGTATAACTTCCTTGTTATAAATCTATGTCGGCAAGGGTTAACTACAGATGGTGTGAGGTATGGATAAGACATACCACAGAGGCCGAGACACATTTGTAGGAGGTGAACAGTGTGTCCACCTGCTGTACCTTTGGGTGAACCCATGTGCATGTATATGTACGTGGGATACGCATAAATCAGTCATGCATGAGCCTGTTGACGTATGATTGAAAATGTAACATCATCAGTGAAACAGATAAGCATCCAAAAATAGACCTCAGTCAATATGGGAATTTAATATATGACAATGGTGGCATTTCAGTTTCATGGGAAAAGAATGTTTGTTTTGCTTCAGTAAGTCATGTTGGTATAACTGCTTACCCAGATGGAAGCGGGGGAAGCACAATGCTAGATTCCCGACCTTACGTCAGTTCCAAAAATAAATAAATCTAAATAAATAATTACCATGTGGATTTCAGATTTAAGTATAAAAGAAAAAGAAAACAATACCATTTAAGAGAATATCTGTATAATTGGGGCTGTAAAAGCTAGGTAGGAAATCCAGAAATCGTTAAAAAAAAAAAGACCAAAATCTTGGGCTTTGTAAAAACAGACTGAGAAAAAATAGTTGCAACATCAATTGGCTTACGTCCCTATATATAAAAACTGCTTACAGATTGATTTAAAACAACAACAACAACAATAACAACCCAACAGGCAAAAAATGGGCAATGGACATAAACAGTTTGCAGAAAAGAAAGTCCAGATGTCCCAGGCAGAAATGAAAAGTCCTTAACAACACCAACACATAGGGATCGCCTAAGGGATCCTTTTTAAAACTAAGGGCCTCAAATGAACAAGACAAAGAAACAAAAACTCACAGACACAGACAATAGTTTAGTGGTAACCAGAGAGTAAGGGGTTAGAGGCGTGGTAGAAGAGGGTAAAGGGGATCAAATATATGGTTATGGAAGGACAACTGACTCTGGGTGGTGAGCACACAATGTGATTTATAGATGATGTATTACAGAATTGTACACTTGAAACCTGTATAATTTTACTAGCAAGTGTCATCCCAATACATTAAATAAAAAATGTTTTAAATAATAAAAAGACAATAAACGAAGGGCCTTAGGACTTTGGCAATTGAGTCCAGATGTAACGATTTCACTTGGAAGGAAAGAGAAACACTTTGTTTGCTCTCATGAATGCAAAAATGGATGACGGACGGGCAGGAAAAACGCTGCTGGTCTCAGTCCTGCTTCCATCGCTGTGGGTTGAGTCTCTTACTAGCAGGGTGTCTCCAGTTTAAAAATACAGACTGTGCACAGAAGTGTGCGAGATAGTGGGCCCAACACTTAGGACCAGCCACTCCCTGGTGAAGCCACCAGAGCGCAAGGCCAAAGGCACACAGTGAAAAGCACCCTGGGGACACGCATCAGCCTTCTGGGAAGTGACAGCCGGTGGCCAGCAGGAGCTTGTGTAGAGAGCTAGGTGAGGAGGCCACACCCCTTGGAAGTGCTTCTGGCAGAGGTGGATGGTGGAGTTGGCTCATGATGAAGTCCCCTTGATTTTTTTTATTTTCGTCTAGAAAGTTGAGGCCACACCTGGGTGAAAAGCAGGAGGCCTATGGCGAACCCCTTTCCTCAGTAGGGTTATTCTCTCAGGGCTGGTGACCCTTGGGTGAGGAATTATCTATAAAAGATAACTTGTTTACAAATGAAAAGTAAATTGATGTACATTCAAGTAGTCATATTTGTGCAGTGGCCTCGTCCAAAAATAATTTGAATGGCTGTTTTTACCGTAAAATTCAGACCAGCAGCGTCATAAATAACTTATGAATAAATACTCACAGTGCATAGATGCCTCAAGCTGGGCTCTCCCAGCCTTTTTCACAGTTCCCACCCTGTGGGAACTAAGTGACAGGTGCTGCCTCTGTCCGCAGAAGTCGTTCCTTGTTCCATCCATCTGTTTACTTAAAAAGGCTGAACAAACACCAAGATGAAATTTGACTTTGGAACGCTCCAGGCCAGGTATTCGGAGCGGGTTCTCCGGGAAAAAAAGTGCACGTTTCTTACTACTGATCTTCTTCCAGTGTGAATGAGGGCAGGCCCAAGTTGATCTTTGTTTTTCATTGAAAAAAAAAAAAAAAAAGAAGAAGCCTTTTTGAACGTTTTCCTAAGAGACAAGGTCTAGTACAAAGCCATCTTGCCGAGTCTGTCACACCTTTATGTCCACGGGGGCCACTGCCTGGAGTCCCGTTCAACATTGTGACTAACGAGGCAGGTTTCCCAGGGGCCGATTTTGGTATTCCGTTATCGCCTCTCCATTCCTGAACATTCTCTGATGCCAGGTTACCCCAGTACCATTGACACTGCAGCTCCATGCATGGAGAAAAGCCAGAGCAAAGGGGAGAATCCTTCCAGCCCCACAAAAGATCCTGGCTTTTCTATCTTGTTTGTCTGGCAGAGAACCAGGCGAGGGGGCTGTGAGGCAGTTTTATCTTGAATTCTCCAAGCTGAAAGGGCCCCCCGGGGGTGGGGGGCTGTCCTGTCCCCCCTCCCTGCCTCAGGAGGGAGGACAGGCATGTCAGAGAATCTGCTGAAACCCAAACCTCTGATTCCCATCGGTGTGCGTTTCCAGGCTCTCTGCCACATTCTTTGTCAGCGCACACACTGGGTGCCCCTGGAAACAGCAGATTCGACGTGATTTTAATGGTAATCTCATCATTAGCCTAATTAATGAACTCACTTCAATGCTAGAGAGTTGGCTTGTTTTTCAGGGAATGCCATCTTCGGGAGCATAAAAACTGAGCCCAAATGATACGTTTTTAGTTAACTAGGTTTTTTTTAATTGAAGAAGTAATACCTGTACAATGGTAAAAAAAAAAAAAAAAATTTTTTTTTTTGAACAGTAGCAAAGGGCATGGAATAAATAGTCTCCTAATAATTTTCTTCCCCAGAGACAACTATGGAATTTCATGTGTCTCTGGTAACAATTATGTTTGCATCTAACATACATGTATAACATATACATGCATGTGTGTGATGTGTGTACACATGCTTGTAACATCACATAACACATACATATGTGTGGTGTATGTACACATGGCTGTAACAACATATAACATGCATACAGGTGTTTGTGTGTGGCATGCATACATGCAGATATCATATAGCATATGTGTGTGCTGTGTGCACACATGCATATGACATATGCACATAAATGCATGGGGTATGTGTTTGCTCACATGTCTGAACACGTTTTGAGGTCCATTAACTAAGCCTTCGAGATACCTCGATTCCACACCTTGTTTTTTCAATCCACCAATCGCTCCTGAGTGTCCCTTCACACCCAGACAGGCAGACCTGCCCCAGGCTTTGTCATACGTGTACATTATCCCATTTCCCCCATGGGTGGATGGCTGGGCCGTCTTCTAGTTTGGCTATTACAGACAGCGTGCCACCGAGCGTCCTTGTTCTCACATATGTGCCCCAGGGGTGAGGACGTCTGTAGGACCACTGCTAGAATCAGAGACCCTAGCTCGATCACACAAGCATCTTATTTCCTCTGAGGCCGCTCCGGTCCATATGCCCACTCGGCCTCCCCACTCTGCTGGTCCAGAATTGTCCTCCAGTGTGTGTGTGCTCTGCCATTTCTTTGCAGCATGTGTACTGGAATTCCCGGCCTTCCTAAGCGAGTCTTTAGAAGTCCTGTGTCTGAACGACAATCATCTGGACACAGTGCCTCCCTCGGTTTGCCTGCTGAAAAGCTTATCAGAACTCTACTTGGGGAAGTAAGTGCACGACGGCCACAGCACACGGGTCCTGTGGCCCCTGGGGACACAGAATGTCCTTCTTAAACCATCTGAGCGCACGGAAGCAGGGAAGCAGGGAGAAGCCACCTAGGTACAGAGAAGCAGCCGTGAGATTTGCAGAACTGGGCTTAGCCAAAGAGGTGCGGGAGGGGATGGCAGGGGCGGATGTAAGCACGACTCTGTCACTGTGCTCGGTTATGATGAGAAGAACTCGGATCACTCACCCTTTCTCTTACTGAGCACCCACCGCCTGGCACCACCATGGAACTCAGACAGTGTGCCAGTCTGGATGAAAATATAATTCAGGGTACACTGCCTTTTTGAGAAGAGGTGGTGATCATCTCTAGGGTAGTGTGGTTAACAGAAGAGATAGGAAAGGTCGGGGTGGGGACCTAGCTCCAGGTCACCGGGATTTGCATAAGACTGAGGTGCCATTTGTATCCCTGGCGTTCCAGAAAGAAAGGCTTTGAAAGTAGTATTGAAATCGAATGCTGGTGGCAGGGGTCCGGTGGCAAGGTATCAGGCTTGGGGTGCAGGCTGTGGGTGGGCAGCTGCATGCGTGTGCCCCCCCCCATGGTGTGTGTGGTGTGCTCTCAGCAATTCCAGCCTCCGAGAGCTCCCTCCTGAGCTGGGGCAGCTAGGCAACCTCTGGCAGCTGGACACTGAGGACTTGAACATCAGCAACGTGCCTGCAGAGATCAGAAAAGAAGGTAGGGCTGCCTCAGCGTCACCCCCTGGGAAAGGCAACTCAAGCCTAGTGGTTAAGGAGCTGGGGTGGACATAGCTGGGTGACCCGCAGAGCCCAGCCCCCTCCCGGGCCTGAGACGATGCTGTGAAATTGTCCAGAAAGCATAGTTGCCGGTGCTTGTTATGTTGCAGTTGATCATGTGATAAAACTCTCTAGGACCCTATAGGCAGTAAAGGTGCTGTCTTTAGGTCCTTGACTTTTAGACTTAGCTTTTGGGGTGATCAGTATCCCAGTTTCACTCCTTCAGACCCAACTATCTTCTAAACTCACCCTGTTAGATAGAACGCACAGCAAGTGTGCAAGACAGGATTTGGTTTCCCGAGAGGCATGAGCGTGTCCCCTTCACGTCTACCCCCCACTCTGTGGTTTTTGCATAGGCCCGAAAGCCATGTTGTCTTACCTGCGTGCTCAGCTGCGGAAAGCGGAGCGGTGTAAGCTGATGAAGATGGTCATTGTGGGTCCCCCGCGCCAGGGCAAGTCCTCCGTCCTGGAGGTCCTACAGACGGGCAGGGCCCCCCAGGCGATGCACGGCGAGGCCACCATCAGGACCACCACGTGGGAGCTCCAGAGGCCAGCTGGCTCGAAAGCCAAGGTCGAGGATGGTCGGCGTGCGGAGTCCCCGTGGGAGGGAGGGAGCTTCCCGGGGCCCCTTCTCCCTCCTGTCTGGAGAGCCCAGGATTTCCCCAGCCTGTGCCTGAGGCCCAGGATATTTGCAGGGGCCACTGGGTGCTGTTTCAAACCAGCTCCTGCCAAGAGCGATGAGTGATTTCTTAACATGACCTTGTAGGTTTCTGTTAGAGCTACATTGAGGCTCTGGGCCAGTGGCTCGTAAGCCTTCTCGTCCTGTTAAGATTTCTTTCATGAGCTTTGAAACACATTAGTACCCAGGCCTCACCCCCGTGAACCCCAAGATTGCAATTCAAATGGTATGAGGTAGGACCTGCCCCTGGGCCCGAGAAGTACTGCTATAGGCATTGAGACACACCAGCCCCTGCCCCTAATGGGAGGCTGAGAAGGCACCCCGAGTATGAATGCACTGTGCTCCCTGATGCCTGTTTTCCCCGCAAGCTCTGAGAGGTCTAGTTTTCAAGCGCTACTTAAATCCTTCAGTGCGCCTATTAGCACCCTGTTTCCCGTTCAGGATAAGACAAATGAAAGTGAAAATTGTCTTGCTATCGAGTCAGAGAAAAAAGCCTATGGACTATTGGTGGGATGGCAGATAGCACGGGGCCATGAGCTGTGTCTCCCAGCACAGAGAACACACGCGGATAATGCCTCCCTCACCTGTGGCCAAATTTGTGATTACAGGTAGCCACAGGGATCCAGGTGCAAGGAGGCTGTTAGTGGAAAACCGAGAGGCCTTGGAGTCTAGTGGCTGCAAGATTTTCCCGTAACCCCCAGCACAACCAGCTGGAGTGCCACACAAAACACTTTCCAAGTCAGGGAAACCCAGTTCAAGGCATGAGGCATTTAAGCCGAACGTGCATTTTCACACGGACTCACAAATGAGTCCTCTGAAGCAGGAGTCCTGTCTGTTAGGGCCAGAACAGTCAATACCAGTCCGCCCCCCAGACGCCCCCAGGTGTGAGTCTAGCTAACTCATGTCCAAAGGTTCTCTGAAGTGACCAGAGCTCTAGATCGCCTCCTGCTTTGTTAAGCAGTTTATTCAATGTCGCTTTCTCCCAGCTGTTCTTTACCAAACGGTTGCCCGAGGACTGAGGCTAAATTACTATTTCCATGTTTCTTCTTCAGCCCCACTCCTCCTTCCTGTCATCATTAAAGTTCCCCCCTTTTTTCCCTTGAAAGACAACCATCTGAACTTTTGGACGCTGGGCCCCTAGCTCTCCATGTGGCTGGACCTTCAGCCAGTTTAGGCCAGCTGTCCGTTTTCATCTTTATACAAAAGCAGGTCAGCGCGCCGCGTCTCCAAGGCCAGGGTGCAGCATCGTGGGAACGGCTCTGGGCTGCAGAAAACCACAGCCGTAGCTGCTCGGGCCAGACTCTTACCTCATAGAGCGATAGAGAAACCAGCGTTTACACAGCCATTCCCGGCAGCCCAACAGCGAGGCTTTTGTTTAATTCTCAGGTCAGGGCAGCTTTCCTGCATCCTTGGTGGGCGCCGCCCTCTGACCTACACGAGTTCCGAGGCCCGTGGCCTTGGCCTTGGCCTCACTCCGATGGAGGTTAAGCCTCGGTGTGAGAGCACTGACGTCAGCACCGGCAGGATGTCTCCTTACCGTCTGCAGCCCAGACGGAGGCAGGACAATGCCCTCCAATGTTCTGCAGGCACAGATGGACGCAGCGTCCAGGGCCTGGCCCCCGCTCCGTTAGCAGTGGACAGAAGCCTCCAGAAGTCCAGCCCTGCAGGCCTGGCCCCCCTCCCCTCCCCCACTTGTATTACTGATCCCTAAGACAAACAGCAAGACACACAAAGCTTTCCCACTCTCATTCCTTTTTCAAGGCCCCTGAGTAGTACAGTGTTCAAAGCGATCTGTTATCTCAATGGACTGACTCAAACCTTGGTTTCTAAAATGACTTCCTGTCACTGCCTTGTTGCTCAAGTAGGTTGATTCCGTGGAATTCAACGTCTGGGACATCGGTGGCCCTGCCAGCATGGCCACTGTCAACCAGTGCTTCTTCACGGACAAAGCCCTGTACGTGGTGGTCTGGAACCTGGCGCTGGGGGAGGAGGCTGTGGCCAGCCTGCAGTTCTGGCTGCTGAACATTGAGGTCAGTTCTCAGTCCTCAGCATCGCAGGGGCCGGTCAGTTCTCTGAGCGTCCCCTTTACTGAGGAAAAAAGGAATCATTCGGGGAACACGTCACCGAGGGCCCTGAATTGTAGGTCATAGTGAAGCACATAAACCCTCCTGGGCCTGGGGGTTAGTGGTGCTCTTGTAATTTTCTGCTATGTTAAATTCAAAAGCTCCTCACTGTTGGACCCAAAAGGGGGACAAGCTCCTCTCAGGTGATGTGGCCTGGAGCCAGCCACTCCCCAGGTAGCTGGGACACTGTCTGAGGGATCAGAAACCCAGCCCCTGTGCATAGCGGGCCCGCGAGGCTTACAGATTGAGGAGTGCAGAGTGCAGCCCTGGGCGGCAGGCTGAGGACCACAGGCATCCAGGGTCACACGCCCGTGGAGGGCCCAGGGGAGCTGTTTCCAGCCACTGGTTCCGGTGCAGGGAGCAGGTTGTCAGCTGCAGGGTTCTCTGTCACAGGCCAAGGCCCCAAACGCCGTGGTGTTGGTGGTCGGGACACACCTGGACTTGATCGAAAGCAAATTCCGCGTGGAGAGAATCGCCACACTGAGAGCCTACGTGCTGGCCCTCTGCCGCTCGCCCTCCGGGTCCAGGGCCACCGGCTTCCCGGACATCACTTTCAAACACTTACAGTGAGTGTCCCAGGGCTGCTCTCTCGACCTCGCACGTGGCTGTGGCCACCGGCCACTCACTTGTCCATCTTCCTGGGGACGCCAGGGATCTGCCTGCCTGAGGAGGGCTCCTAGCCTGGCTAGGCTTCTCTGGGGCCCCTTCCAGGGTGAAGAGTGGCAGCTTGACAGCTCCCCCCCCCCCTCAGAGCAGACACAGCCCTGGAGAGGGTGAGGAGCTGCTGGAGGGCAGGCAAGGAAGGCCTGGAGACACCCTGTCTGCGGTCCCTCCTGGGTCCCCCACACCCTGTGGCCAGTGCTGAGCATGGCAGGCCCATCACATGTGTTTATCACTGATCAAGAACAGACCCCTCGTGCTCACATTGGATCTGGGTGGTCTGGAAGGGCCTGGGTTGGGTGAAGGTGCTGCCGGGTGGGCGTCACAATGGGCTAGTGCACGGGGGACCAGCACCGAGGAGCTGTGGCTTCTCCCACCTCCTGTCCTTGGTGCCCACTTTGCAGATGGTGAAACTGAGTTAAGTAAGTGCTCTCTGATGTGACTAAAGTGTACGTGGCTGCAGCTGCATGGGTGGTTCTTGCATTCCCTCACTCTGGGTGGAGTCCCATGGACATGGACGTTGGTGCATGGGTCCGCCTGGGACACACACCCCTGGCACAGAAGGCAGAATTCCTGCTGCACTGGGGTCTGTGACAATACGAGCACCCACTCTGTGTCAGAGACCTGGGTGCAATCTGAGTTTTCTAGCTGTTTTCTAGCAGACTCTGTCTGTCCTTGGGGGTCCCCTAGTGCCTGCGTGCCTCACTTTCCTCCTCTGTAAAATGGTCAGGTTGGGAAGACAGACTATAGTGATGTATCGTGGTGGTCCCAGCACAGAGCTTTGCACCAAGAAAGGCCTGAGTGCGTTTCTCTGTGTCCATGTTGCATGAGTTCTCTCCACCTGCCAGTGTCTGGAGTTGCTGGGCATTTGTCAGAGGGGACGTGATAAGTATGTGGTTCTTTTCACACTCACAGCGAGATTTCCTGTAAGAGCCTGGAAGGCCAGGAGGGGCTGCGACAGCTGATTTTCCACGTCACGTGCAGCATGAAGGACGTGGGCAGCACCATCGGCTGCCAGCGCCTCGCTGGGAGGCTGGTGGGTACCGCCCTCGTGCCACAGGGGCCAGCCTCCTGTTTGTGGGGAACCCGCACTTCCCTCTCTCCCTGCTCTCCCTGTCAGGCTCCATGTCCCAGTGTGAGCAGTGTCTTGGGGAAGGGGCAGATGGGAAACATCCCACCTCCTCAGGCCTCTGGAGGGCAGCAGGCAGGCTGGGCTGGCTGTGCACGCCTCAGGACCTGAGGGCCCAGCCTCGCCCATCTGTCCCCAGGTCCCCAGGAGCTACCTGAGCCTCCAGGAGGCCGTGCTGGCAGAGCAGCAGCGACGCAGCCTGAGTGACGACGTGCAGTACCTGACAGACAGGCAGCTGGAGCGGCTGGTGGAGCAGACCCCCAACAATGACATCGCAGACTTTGAGGACCTGCAGTCTGGTGGGTGGTCAGGGAGCGGGGGGGACAGGTGGGTGGCAGAGGAGCCCAGGTGGGCAGCGGAGGGGCCCCAGTGGGTGGGTCAAGGGAGGGGTGCAGGTGGGCAGTGGAGGGGTCTAGGTGGGCACCAGCAGGCACAAGCACAGAGGGTACTCAAATTTGTCACCGCTCTGCACATGTCTGCAAAGAACTGCAAATGCACTGTGGGTATTGATTTTGGAGGTCACAAATCAATTTTAACGAGTAGTCGAATTTGCAAAGACAGACTCCATCAATAACAGACATCGATAGACTGGCTCCGTGGCTGGCAGTCAGATCAGCATGTTGGCCAGGGTTAGGAGGTGCTGCTGGACGGGGCAGCACCCCACATCATGGGGCAGCCCTCCTGTCTGAAGGGCCCTTGTGTTGGGAGTGTTGATTGCTTCCTAGGAAGGATTTGTGCCCCAGGACCCCAGGGGAATAGGTCACCCCAGAGTCCCTTTTGCCCTCGCTCTGACACTGCCCCACCCCCTCCCCTTTCTGGACAGCCATCAGCTTCCTCATAGAAACTGGCACCCTGCTCCACTTCCCGGACACCAGCCGCGGCCTGAGGAACCTCTACTTCCTGGACCCCATCTGGCTGTCGGAATGTCTGCACAGAATCTTCAACATCAAAGGCTCCCGCTCGGTGGCCAAGAATGGGGTGATCCGGGCGGAGGACCTCAGGATGCTGCTGGTTGGGACCGGCTTCACGCAGCAGACGGAAGAACAGTACTTCCAGTTCCTGGCCAAGTTTGAGATCGCCCTGCCAGTGGCCAACGACAGGTGAGTCCCCAGGAGGAAGGAGTCGGGGCTGGGGCTGCTGGGGCTCCAACAAGGTTTCCAGGGACGGGGCGTGGCGACGACCTGCCCACCTGCGCTGGCTGCTCCTTTCTGTGCCATGAGTGTCTCTTCTCAGGGTGTCCAAAGAATTGCATTTATTGAAAAGGCACAGGAAAACACACAAGGGTGGCATTAGAAAGAACCTTGGAGGGGTTCAAGTTTTAAGGGAGTGACGGCTTGGTTACTTGGTAAATAAAATGGAGGGACGTGCGTGCTCATTACACAGCCCAGCTTCAACATACAGGGAAGGTAGGGGCTGGGGCCACGTGGGTTGGATCTAGCAATGCTCCAACCTAAGCCGGCTTGGTACTCAGGGCCTCCTTGCCCTAATTTCAGTTTCAGCCACTTCCTGGTCTGAGGCTGATACTGGCCAGTAGCCAGGATCCCAAATCCATATCCCTTTTCCATGCACCTACCACAGAATATGTCACCATCCTGTCCCCCAACCCTGGAGCTCGGGGGCCTGCCTGCTGCAGACTCCTGGGGAACTGGCGTGGACCCTATGCGGCCATTCCATTAGCACAGACTGGGCCTCCTGGGAGCCAGCCCTGAGCCACCTTGGCCTGTGGCCCCACCCAGATTCCCACTCGGCCTGTAACTATGGGAGGGGACCTCAGTCTTTCTTGCTGCTCCAGCCCCACGCGAGCTATGAGTGAGTCTTAAAAAGAAAAACCACAGAGAGGAATTCAAAATCCACATGATCCCTCACATCAGGGGTGTCCTTGACTTTGGTCCCTGACAAAGCACAAGGTGAGGTGGCCTGTGAGGTTACAACATTGCTGAGATCTGACAGTTGTCGGTTACTTCATCAACAAGTTAGAGGACTGAGGAGACATTAGCACTCAGTAAAAGCAAGTGAGTTATACACATATGCATGTCTGGCTGAACCATAAAATCAGCCAGTTCATTGCCAAGTCCATGGAGGCTTATAGTACAGCGGCCAGAATGCCTGAGTGTGGGTCCCAATTGTCTTTCTTTTCTCATCTGTGAAATTGGAATAATAATATATGGAGAGAGAGGCTAGGGTAGTTGAGAAGGTCCTTTCCCCCAAGATCTGAGATGACCGGAAAGGACCCAAAACTTTACCACCTGCTGCCTCTGGGCCTCACCTGCACAGAACCTGTCCGTCCTTCACCAGCCTCGTGAGTGGGTATCCTTTTCTTTTCCCGCGTTACAAGGCGGGATTGCAACGAGGTTCAGCCAGATGTGGAAGACAATGAACCAAGATTGACACCCGTGCCCT
This sequence comes from Hipposideros armiger, assembly GCF_001890085.2. Lineage (NCBI taxonomy): Eukaryota > Metazoa > Chordata > Mammalia > Chiroptera > Hipposideridae > Hipposideros > Hipposideros armiger. The sequence goes on from NW_017731385.1 coordinate 5,447,502, forward strand.
CCACCCACCAGGCTGTCACTGACTCTTGCTTCTATGATGTTTTTTGGAGTCTCTTCCAAAAAGTTCTAAAGACATTTTATTGGCCCTAAAGGGATGCATTTTAAGGGGATTAGGAGAGCTGGAGGCAAAGCCTTTGTTAAGAAAAGGACTCACCCAGGACTTTTCCTGGAGTGCCCTGAGCCTGCCCCTGTCTCTCCAGGGTCCACGAGCAATGCTGGTTTTCAGGGACACTCTTGAAGGGACCTCCCCGGTTTCAGCTGTTTTCAAATGACCACTGACATGGTGGTGATTCAGCGCTTTTATGATGAGCAAGTGTGCTCTCATAAAACGTCTCTCTCTTGCACAAACAGCCTCGTTCTAACTTGAAAGGAGGTGGTGTCGTCTACACCGGCCAAGAACAATAAATAGCTTCGAAAGCCAAAAAAACGTTCCTCTGCCCCCAATATCTTCGCGGTCCTTGGAACTGTGCAGCTGTGTTTGTTTTCCCTTCGCCGTCCCAAGTTCATTGTAAGCAATTCCCCAATCACAGCCCAGTTTACAGAGCATCAGCTGCCATTTGCTGTGTCTGACGTGTTTATGGACACAAATGGTTTCGTGTCTTTCCTCAGCATTCGTGTAGTTTTTTTAGAGGCCTTCGTAAACACGTTCACAGTGACCGTCTTCATTTTCTCTTGGAGCATTTATTCTCAGCATAGAAACTACCCTCTCTTTCTAAAAATAAAATTCCAGGGCCCTGGGAAGAAGGCCCCGGCTGTGCCCGGGTCCGGGCCCTGTGGCAGAGCTGGGCCACAACGGTTTATCTGTCCCCGTGATATGTTTCAGCTACCTTCTGCCACATCTCCTCCCATCCAAACCTGGCCTGGACACTCACAGCATGCGGTACCCCACGGCCAACACCATTCAGCGGGTGTTTAAGATGAGCTTCGTTCCTGTCGGCTTCTGGCAAAGGTTCATAGCTCGGATGCTGATCAGCCTGGCGGAGATGGACCTCCAGGTAGCGGCAGTTTCTGCAGAGGGGGGGACACCTGGGCGGCACCTGCAACTGTATATCCTCAAGGGAGGGAGAGGCCTTTTGCTGCAAGGGCCTGACTAAAGACCCTGTTTTTCTGCAGCAAAATTGCTGACTTAGGGCCAAGGGCAGGCTCAACATGGCTGCCTTCTGTCCTCTAAGCCAGTGGACCCATTTGAAACATTCTCTGAACACCAGATTGGCACCTGGTGGGCTGAAACCAAATACGCCCTTTAAAGAGTGGTGGCTCTAAACTAACCCACATCAAAATCCCCTGGGGCAGTGGCGGGGGGGGGGGGGGGCTGGGGCTGGACCCCACTCAGAGGTTCTGATTCAGTGGGTGTGGGCTGGTACGTAGGGGACCACACATGGAGAACCATGGCTTTCCACCCTTGGGTTTGTCTGTCACTCAAGGCTGTACACTAGACTCATCTGGGGAGCTTTGAACAGGCATAGACTGGACCCCAGGCCGCTAACATCAGAATCTTTGGGTGCTGCACCCAGATGTTAGTGTGTGTTAAAGCTCCTGGCTGATTCCACTATCCAGTCAAGCTTGAGAAACACTGATGTAGAACTTGAACTGGGTCTGGAAGCAATGACGACCGAACCCAAGGACTTATTTTCTGTGGGTTCACCTGGGAGGTTTTTTTTGTTTGTTTTTTGTTTTTTGTAAGAAATTTTAATTGAGGAACAGCGTGTTTTTCCAGGATCCATCAGCTCCAAGTCAAGTAGTTATCTTCAGCCTAACTGTGGAGGGTGCAGCTCCTTGGCCCATGTGGGAATCGAACCAGCAACTTTGGTGTTATGAACCTGCGCTCTAACCACCTGAGCTAATCTGCCACCCCCTCACCTGGGGTTCTTGAAAGGAGGCCTGGCTTAACGTTAATTTCACACAGGACAATAACACGGAAGTAGTGTGTCTAGAGTGGTGGTTCTCAAATTGGGGTTCCTGGACCAGCAGCATCAGCCGCCTCTGGGAACTTAGGAATGCAGATTCTTGGCCCGCCCCAGACAGGCTGCATCAGAAAACTGTAGGATGCAGCCCAGCACTCTGTTTTTTTTTTCACAAGCCTTCCAGAGGGCTCTGGCCCACTGTACAGTATGAGAACCCCTGGCATAAACCCGGACTGTTAAACAGTTGACATTAAGTTCAGTGTGCGTTTACTTTTTTTGCCACAGTCTAATTAAAAGGCCCGTATGGAATTACAGCTTCTTGGCTAAATAAAGGTATTCTTTGATCTTCCCATTTTTTTTACTGAAATGTTAAAAAATAAAGCAAGAGCCTGAAAAATTGTAACTGTCTTGGACCATGTTAAGCAGGGAGGGGACTCGTTCATAACGCCAGGAGGATGCACTGAAGGAAGGAGTGGGTACCGGAGCTGGCTCTCCTACGGTCCCTCCTCCGCCACTCTGCTGTCCCTTTGAACTCTTACTGCTGCCATGTTCTCAGTGGGTGGCCCCAGAGATTGGTGTCAAATGAGGCCTGAGCTCCCAAGTGGGCTCAGCCAGGGGGGAGGGGCCCTTCCCAGCAGTATCCCTCACTCAAAATCAAGAAAGAAGCCCTATTGAAATTCAGATGAGGAAAAAAGGAAAGCGTTTAGCCCCCTGAGTAATCAAAGGCATGCAAATTTAAGCAATGGCGAGATGCCACTTTTCACCTATCAAATTAGCAGACTTAAGTGGACATAGCCAGCCCCAGGACCTTCAGGAAACGTTCACACTCCACGATCAGTGTGTATACAGTTTAATTGTTTGGAAATCAATTCCTCAGTACAAAACGTTCAGATCCTTTCCGGATAATCCTACTGCTAAAAATCTGAAGTAAGGAAATCATTTGAAATCAGAGACAGCTTTGTGCTTTTTTTTGTTTTACGTTCATCTGTCTTGTTTGAGGAAGCAAAAGATTGGAACCAACCTAGACGTCCAAAGAAAATGACTCAGGAAATTCCTATACTTCATAAAATATTGAGCTTTAGAAAAAAAAATGAATTTTATATGTGTTTTTTAATGGCACTGGAAAAGTAAAGTTTGTAAAAGTGTACAAAGTTAGAAATACAAATTTAGAAATTTAGAAAATTAGAAATACTGAGTTAGAAAACATGGCCTCAGCTCTTTTATAAACATATATGTAGACAGAAAAAAAATCATGGAATAAAATATACCCAAATCTGTTTTTTTCTCTTTCCTTGATATTTTCCGCCAAGATATTTTTCTAATACACTTAGAGATCAGACATTGTGGACCCATTAATTTCATGCACATGTTTCTAACACATATTTGTCCAGAATGTGGAAGTGTTCAAAGAATTCTAATATTTGCCAATTGAATGTAAAAATATGCCCAAATCTTCCTGAGCCCACTGCTTGGTGCTAGTGATGTTTTATATTCTCGCTTACATTTTTCTGTATTTTCCTCATTTCCTAACATAAATTTTTCCTTGTAAAGTCAGGAGGGAAAGATTCGAAAGAGAAAAGCCTATTTTCAACCTTTTGGAGAAAATGTGTTCCCAGTGTATCCTGGAGACGCCTTCGGGTCACGCAGCGTTGAATTTGGCAGCGGGTTAAGCAGTGCGGGTGGAGGGGACGGTGGCCATTTATCATGGAGGCCCCCACCGGCCTCTGCAGCTCTGCCCCGGGGCCTGCGAGGAGCCTGGAATCCTTGAGCAGGGTCCTTTACCTGTCTTTCAGCTTTTCGAAACCAAGAAGAATACTAAGAACAGGCATAGGAAAGTCACCATCTACAGTTTTGCAGGAAACCAGAGAAATCGCTGCAGCACGTTCCGAGTAAAAAGAAATCAGACCATCTACTGGCAGGAAGGCCTCCTGGTCACTTTTGATGGGGGCTACCTCAGGTAGGAACGCCTGATGGGGTCACCGTGGCGCCTCTGCTGGGAGACAGTTCACTTGGTGTCCAGAGTTCTGCTCCTGAGAGTGGCTCATCATGGCAGCTCACTAGAAATGGAAGACCTCCCCCCTGCCCTGCAAATGTCCCAGAGGGTCCCCATCTCCTCAGCCCTTTTTCTTTCCTCTAGTAGGACAGGAAAGGTGAGGGAGGGTGTGGTGACCAGCCCAGGGCTTGAGGGAAGTGGACGGCCACTGGGCTGTGGCACCCCCGTGGTCACTTAGGTGGGACCCACGAGGGCCTTGCGGCCATCAGGCCCTACCCCCTTGACCTAAGACTTGCCAACACTGGTCCCAGATTCGACCGATAGAAGATACCTACGTCAGCTCCGTTTTCCTGTTTCCTTTTTTTTTTTAGAAAGATAGACATAAAGTCAGCTCCACAGGTTTAATAGATGATTTTAATCTGGTTTAATAAACACACAAGATTATTTCATATTTACAATGAATTTTTCAAAATAATCTTCAACTCTATGAGAAAAGAATGGGAAAAGGGGAAAGTCACTCGATTTGAGGGCCTGATTGTGGCCATGCCGGGTGCTTTCCAGTAGCTGTTCCCACTTCAAGCTCACAGTTGTCACCTTGGCAGGTGAGAACCCTGTGGTTCAGAAAGAACCTTCTCCCGGGTCGCACCTGAGGGCCAGATCCCAGCCTGAACATCTCTTACTGGGAAGTCCTCATTATGTCCACTTCACCATGTTGGGGGCGGGGTCGGGGGGGGGACAAGGCAAGGAAATGCACACAAGTACATGAATGGGAGAGCCTCCGACAGCCCTACCCTGGAGGCAGAGGACCACCCCAGCGCCCTCCACAGCCAGATCACAATACACTCCCTTCTGTCTCTGGGTTGCAGTGTGGAATCCTCGGACGTGAACTGGAAAAAGAAAAAAAGCGGAGGAATAAAAATCATTTGCCAATCAGAAATGAGGGACTTCTCGGCAATGGCTTTTATCACAGACCATGTCAATTCCTTGATCGATCAGTGGTTTCCCGGTAAGAGAAGGTTGTGAACCAAGTCTCGGCTCATGTTGATACGGTTGACCCTGGAACAACACGGGTTTGAACTGTGTGGCTCCGTTTATACGCGGATATTTTTTTATATGGTCTGTGTCAGCAGGTTTTACATCTGCAAATTCAACCAACCGCGGAACAAAAAGTGTTGGGGGTCCACGGGTGTATGCATTGTCTTACACCGTTTTATAGAAGGGGCTTGAGCATCTGTGGGTTTCAGTGTCTGCGGGAATCCTGGAACCAACCAATCCCCACAGATACCGAGGGACAACTGTAGCTAAGTTTGGAGGGAGTAAAAAATTATAAGAGGATTTTCAACTGTGTGGGAGTCAGCACCCCTAACGCTCACGTTGTTCAAGGGTCAACTGTATTCTTTTTTATAAATCAGAGTGGGGCTTCTTATTTGGGGAGCAGACATCCCACTCTGGAATTCAGCCCAAGGAAACCAGAGGGGTTCTGAAACGGCCCCCTGGTAGAGTCCTGACCCCTGGTAGAGTCCTGACCCCTGGGGGAGTTCAGCTGTGGGCACGGGTGGGGCCGCTCTGGGGAGATGTGGGCCCAGACCCCACAGGGCGTGTGCAGGACTTGGCCTGCTGGCTGCCCACAGTGCCCCCGGTACCACGCGTGGCCCAACAGGACCCTCAATGGGGGCCTCACGCACTCTTGTTTACACAGTGAGGGCAATGCTGCTGGAACCTGGGGGAGCCCGCAGATGGCACTTTATCTCTTGGGCAGGGGCGGGAGGGAAGGGAGTCCCACCTGCCAAGGGCCCCCATTCTCCTTCTCTGCCTGCCGCCCACCCCAAACCCCAGAGGTGCTCAACCACCCCCATGGCCCTTTTCGGACCCTTTGATCAGTTCCTTCACTGATAGTCCACCCAAAGAAAACACTCTTTGAAGTGAAGCTGTTGGGGCCACTGTGTGTTTTGCTATCAGAGTGGAGACAAACCCACAGAGCATCCCACAGGGAGGAGGCCATCTGGGGCCAAGCTGGGCAGCCTGTTCCTGGGAGCCCTCAAAGTCTGAAGGCTGGCGGCCCAGCAAGCTGAGCTCAGGCTCAGAGTCCTCTAGCCTCCCTGAGCTGGCTTCCTCACAGCAGGTCACCCCTGCGTCCCAGGAGAGCATCAGAGCAAATGTTTAAGGGACAGTGGTGGGGGTGGTCGGAGTGCACACTTGACACCAGAGCCTGGGGTCCTTTTGGTGTGGATGGGAAGGTGACCTACAAGGACAGAAAGCTTAGAGAGGGGCCTAAGAGAAGATAGTTTCGTGTGTAAGTTGTGGCAATTGTGCTTGACCATTCAAGGGGGGGCCTCTAGGTCCATATGAACCCTCCTGGGCCCTTCATGACTCCCCGCCAACCAGCAGTCCCCCGACAGCAGGTGCTATGGAGGGTTTGATGGGGGGATTTGGGCTGAGGGCCTGAGACAGGGCTGCCCGGAAATGGCACCACCAGCCAGCTAGTAGGATGTGTTACACACAGGTCTCGGAGAGCAGATATGCCCAGAAAGTTCTAGGAGTCCACCCCCTACCCTGCACAAAGCAGGCCCTCAGCTTGCCCTGAGAAGGCTTCCACAGGGCACCTTGGGGTGTTTCTTTGCACCTTCTTTTAGAGGCGTACACAAAACCTGTGTGTCTCCCAGGGAACACATGTAAAATGACTAGGTTTTGTCTCTTATGATTTGTACTCTTTCTCCCCATGCATGGCTCTTCCAGAAGGAATCGTAGTAATTGCAAGCCTTGTGTTTCTAATTTTAACAATGGCTCCTTACTGGTTGTGGTTCGGTCATTGGAGTGTGGCGTAGCTCAGACCCAGCCCACAGCGTCCTGTCGGAGCCCAGCTGTGCAGGAGGGATCCCCTCCTTGGCCAGCCTATTCAGGGTCTAGACCACCGACCACCAGCTAGAGGCTGTCCAGTGCATCCCTGACCCCTCCCTGTGCAAGAATTTCAGGATCAACGATGGTGCTCTCCAAAAAGGAACCTGAGTGCAGCAGTCATGTTTCAGCCCCTCCTGAGAGTGCACGGGAGGGCAGACAGATCCCTTTCTGGGAGAGGCCACCCAGCCTGGGGTTGCAGGGTGATGCTCAGGGACCTGCCTGCGGCTGGCTATCTTTCTGTAAGCTGTCTCCCCCTCTGTTACCATTTAGCCCTGACGGCCACGGAGAGCGATGGGACCCCACTCATGGAACAGTATGTGCCCTGCCCAGTCTGCGAGACCTCCTGGGCCCAGCATACCGCCGACCCTGGTGACAAATCAGAAGTTGTGCAGTACTTCGACATGGAAGACTGCGTGCTGACGGCCATTGAGCAGGAATTCATCACCTGCCCCAGGCACCCTGACCTCCCCGTGCCTCTGCAGGAGCTGGTCCCCGAGTTGTTCATGACTGACTTCCCAGCCAGGTAAGCCACAGCGCCACACTGCACGGCCCACCCTCAGGTGCTGGCAGCTGCTGTAGCCACTGCTCCCACACAGTCCTGGGTGACTTTTAGGGTCCCATCCTAGGCCGCTAGAAGGGAACCAGGATATCGCCTTTTCAATTTTGAGGCCAATACGGGCAGAGCACTTAGAGGGAGAAGCCATTGCAGGACCCGACTCAGTCGTTCCCTCACTTGGCTGCATCTCCTTTCGGTGGAGCTGGCTCTCCCCGGAATCCTACGGTACTGCCATCTCAAGGAATGGGAGGCAGATGCTCCTCCACCTTCAAGAAGGGGTACGCCCAGACTGGGAGCCTCATTTTCATTTCTTGGCAAATGCGGACTCCTGACTGCTGCCCCAAGTTTGAGCACTTGGACCCCCGAAATCTATTGAGCCCACCTGCGCTAACCTAAGATGATAACTGGGGAGAGAAGGCTGGAGAAAATAAAAAGCGTTTGTGGTCCCATCCAGCAGGAAACAGGCACGACAGCCAAGTGCTCGGTAAAAGATGGCGTCTTCTGTAACCATGGAAACCAGAAGCTAGGATCTTGTCTCCCTGGAGACAATTTGACATTGGTGGTTACCCGGCGTTTTTTGGAGTTGTGAAGTCCTGTTGTTTTCTTATTCAAAAGATTGCTCCATCTAGTTTCTTTAAAGAAAATTAAACTTTTTTTGGAGGGGTGGGGGGAGAATATTTTACTCATCTTTCTAAGTTGATCCCCATCTCAAGAAAATGCATACAGAGCACTCTGTGATATTGTAGAATTGGGGTTCCAAAACATGCTACTGGATGAGTCTTTTAAACTAAGAAATTGCTCCCTATGTGGAATAAGTTCCCCCATAATTCTTTTCAATATCCCCCGTTACCTCGTCAGGGGCAATGCCAGTTAAACACTGCTTTTCTGCAGAATTCCTAAATCTTTAACATGATAGTTATCACTTCTCGGACCATATGCAGAGTTTTGCATATGTGTGAATCAGATTCTTTTTTTTTTGGTGGAGGGGTGCCTGATTAAGCAGCCCCAAAGTTTTAGAATTTCACTTATTTACTAAATGTTGTTGTATTTTGTGCCCCTTTGAATCCAGGCAGTAGAATACTGTATGGAATCTGGAAAGCCACGTTGCTTGTCTCGATTGGTTTGGTCCTAATCGCAGGCTGTAGCATGGTTCATAAACTAAGTTATTTGGCCAGGAGTTGAAAAGCCCAACAATCTGAACAGGACTCAAAATCCAGCCGAGGCTCTGGAAACTTTGGCTGTGGCCCCATGACCATGGCCCCACCCTGGGAGTTGGGGCAGGTGGGACCTGGCAACCAGGCGTCCCTGTCCTGTGATTGGCTCCTGCACCGATATGTGCTTCCATAATTTACACAAGTCCTAACAGAAAACCCAAGGGACCCCGACGGCCCTGCCTTTCCCCGTGCAGTCCGAGGTGGCCCCTGAGTGCCCACACTTCCTGAGCAGGTGGTTTGGGTGGGCACCTGGACAACAGCCCGGGGGGGCTCCCGTGTCCCCAAAGGCTGCAGTGGGCACAGTTGCTTTGGTCTGGAGGGTGAGCCACTGCAAAATCTGTGCCTGGGAAAATTGGAACCTCCATGTCTAACCAGCCCCAATTTTAAAATCTGACCCTAGGGGAGAGACAGGACACATGCAAAACAACTGCATGGGGGGTGGGGGAGGGCAGGAGGGCTCCAGTGGAGGCACCTGGCACAGGTAGCTGATGAGGACCCCAGGTGCACCTCGGCAGAGCAGGGGAGGCCCTGAAGTGGAAGGACACTGGGGCTGCCCTGCCCTCCCTCCGTCCCTTCCAGGAGCAACTTGCGTATTTCCAAATGCCTATGTTTCCCTAGGACTAGCACACACGCAGACCAGTGAAGGCTAAACGCCCTGCCTTCAGGTGGCGTCCTAGTCATCGGTCTGCGTGGTTGCTTATATGACCCTTTGCTTCATAAAAAGAAAGGGGGAAACAGCTGACCTCACCGAAACATGTGCAGTGTGTCTGATGGGTACAGGTTCTCAAAGCACGGGCTTTTGGAGGAAAGTACCCAAAGGGATCTTTTTCCCACATCCGCCTTTTCGGAGGCTTCATCCTGAGCCTGTTACCTTCACGCCTATGACGCCGTTCCTGTTACAGACCCCATTACAGAGGAGGAGGCTAAGGCTTGGTGAGGCTGCATAACCTGCCCAGACCTGTCTGACGCCATAGGTGGCTTTGATCCATGATTCTCCACAGTGGACACAAATGGCCAAGCACATCCTCGCATCCCCCAGCCCGGGACCCACCCCTTCTCTCTGGGGGTCTGCGCTGACCCCCGCGTGCGCTGTTTCTGGCAGGCTCTTCCTGGAGAACAGCAAGCTGGAGCACAGCGAGGACGAGAGCAGCGTCCTGGGCCAAGGCGGGAGCGGGACCATCATCTACCGGGCCCGGTACCAAGGCCAGCCTGTGGCTGTGAAGCGATTCCACATCAAGAAATTCAAGAACTTCGCTAATGTCCCAGCAGGTCAGTAGGGCCCTGCATCGTTTCTTTCCAGACGCGTGCTTCCTAGGTCCAAACCTCATGCCGCCTTAGGGAGCCCAGAGGCCACGGGCACACGGGCAGGAGGAGAGTGGGTGAGGCCAGCATGGGCCGCAGGGCAGCCCTGCTTTGTGCCTGGCAGGACTTGGGACAGGCCTGAGGGTCAGGCAGAGCAAAGCCTGGAATTTGCTTTTGGAGATTACTCTCCTGCCTGGACACGAGCCCCCAAGAGCATGGCCATCCTTACAGTTTCCGTCTGCTCCATGTCCAGCACATGCCTGGCAGATGGTGGGCCTCAGGAAGACCCTCTCAGCCCACGGGGCCCTCTCAGCCATCTCCACTGAAGGAAGGAAGGTGGGCACCCAAGTTGAATGGATTGGGAAGGCCACATGGGGTGACTTCTCGCCACCCTGCACCCCCACAGAGGAGGGAACACCCTCTTGCTTTGCCACACTCAGCCCTACACGTCATGGGGAGCCCATCACCACTTAATGCCCAACCAGTGTGGATGCTGGGAGGCCTCCTTGCTTCCTGCCAGCTGACTATTGCATTGTCACCACCCCTGGCTTACCACTGCCATCTTTATGATCATACCAGGAACTTACACTCTTGGTAGAAAAATTAAAATCATAGAACAACATAAAGAAAGCAAGTCAGAAAGGAAGAGACAAATGTTATTATGTATAGAGAATGAGACTTTCTGTACAGAAAAGCTAAGAGACTCTGTTGACAAACGTCAGAACCAGTAAGAGTTTCATAAAATGGCTGGACGTGAGCTCACCATGAGAGTTCAGTGGCATTCCCATATTCGGCATTGACGGTTAGGAAACACCGTCCACGGCAGCAATCAAACCACAAAGTATTGAGGAATAATTAATATACATGTTTCAATTTAGTTCTCACGTAAATCCCCGCAGGGTGTGTATGTGCATACATGTGTGTGTGCACACGCGTGCATGTGTGTGTGTGTGTGTGTGTGTGTGTGTGTGTGTGTGTGTGAAATCTGACTAATTCTAAAATGCATATGAAATAAGAAAAGCCCAAAAACAGCTGAGAAAATTTTACAGTGGAAGACACAGGAAAGAGGCCTGTCCAGCAAATGCCATAACTTCTAAGTCTACAGGCATTCAGACCATTTTCTCCCAGGCAAGCGTAGGCCATCCAGGGAACAGAGACAGTGCACATGTGTGTGGGAAGCTGGCACGTGACACAGGTGACATCATGACTGCAGGGGAAAGGCTGACTCTTCACTAAACTGGGGTGGAGATTTGGGTCAGACTTCACACCACACTCAAAAATAAATTCTTAGTGAGTTAAAGACCCAATGTGAAAAACAAAACTTTTACACTTAAAAACCAGATGTGGCCAGCACACACGTAGATCAGGCACAATCGATGCGTTTTAACTCCCCAGATTGTTTCCCATGTTCGGTGAGCCCCGATTTTAAATTCTGACCGTGAGGGAGGGACAGGTCAGGCCACAGGAGGACGAGCAGGCCTGGTGGCTCCTGCTGGGTGGGTTCTGGGCGTCCTGCCCCTCCACTTGGTGGGAAGACCCCTTGGAGGGCTCATGCAGGCACCTTCCATGGGATGCATTCAAGGGCACTGGGAGGTTACAGCACAGGCGTGAGATCGCCCACCACTGCCCATCGACCTTTCTCCTCTGCGGAGGTGACGTGTCACAGGCCTATACTGGCCCCCAGTTTTCTCTGTGCACAAGAAGCTGGGGGTCTTTTCTGCCTTCGGGGGTCCTGGCCACTGGGTAGGGAATGACGTGGGCAGCAGTGACTAATCCCTCAGCATCCTGTGGGTAAGCAGCCTGCGTACGGCCCTCCTGGGATGCAGAGTTGGAATAAGATACAAACGTGACCCTCAGGTGGCCAGCAGCAGGTTGGGGTGATGGCTGCAAGAACGACGTCTGGGTGACGAGAGTGGGGACATGTACGGCCCTCCATTGATGGGGCAGGAACCACCGAGTGTGAGGGGTTTCACAAGTTTCGCACCTGAGGTGGAGGGGTCTTGTGATCAGCCCAGACTGCCTCAGAAATGCCACCATTTGGGGCCAAATTCTGAGTGACAGTATTTCAACCCCTGATACGTTAAGTACCTTGAAATGTAAATCCTGGCCCTGCCAGCCCCTCGAGGCAGCTCTGAGTGTGGCCGGGACCCTCGGTCACCTGGCTCCGATGGGGTCCCTGGGCAGGTGGTGCAGGGCCCAGCAGGGCAGCCCGCCCCTCACCCCTTACCCTCCTGGGCCGCACTTACCGCCAGCTGTCCCCTGCAGACACCATGCTGCGGCACCTGCGGGCCACGGATGCCATGAAGAACTTCTCAGAGTTCCGGCAGGAGGCCAGCATGCTGCACGCGCTGCAGCACCCCTGCATCGTGTCCCTCATCGGCATTAGCATTCATCCCCTCTGCTTCGCCCTGGAGCTGGCCCCGCTGGGCAGCCTCAACACCGTGCTGTCCGAGAACGCCAAAGGTACGGCCGAGCCCAGAGCACTCCAGAGGGGCGGTGGGGGCCCAGGCCCATGGAGCCCGTGGAAGGCAGCGCAGGCCTGGGGACCACGCCTGCCTGGCCCGGCTGTCTGGGGCAGAGCACACCTGCCTCCCACCCCGGCTCACATAGCCACCTCCCTGTGGGTGACGAAAGGTCTTCACCAGGTCTCAACCTGTGCGGTGGTGTCATCGAGGCCAGAGGAGCTCACCCTTTAGAGTCAGACAGAACCAGGTTCCAAGTCCTGGTTCTCCACCATAATCCAGGAAGTTGCTTGATTTCCTCGCTTGTTAAAAAGGATGATGACAGCCCCACTGGGAGGACAGCTGAGCATCAGATGAGGCAGCCAGGGAGGCCAAGCCACAGCAGTCCCCCAAGCAAGCCCATAGCTGAGTAAATCTCTCCCTAAACCATGACAGACCGACCACATGTCCACCGTTGTTAAAACTCTGAGACTCTGGGCTCAGCTTTGTCCTATGTTATTTTTTAATGAAATTCTAAAATAATTTACCTTGAGAAACGGGTAACTAAATTCCAAAGAGCTGACAGAGAGAGAAAGGCAGCTGTCTTTTGACTAAGGAAGAAGAAATGCAATTAAAATCAATTATTTCCCCCCCAATGAAAGAGATTTTTTTGTTTTAATGAAGCTCTTATATCTTCAGCTCACCCCTTGATAGTATAGCAAGCTTGGCCTGAGATGAAAACTAAGAATTTTGAAGCCTTGCTCTTTTAGTAAAAATACCAATCCCAGGTCTGAGATACCATTGAATGAAACTGTCACAACAAGCATTTGTGTCCTAAATGCCATTTTACTTAAGGTCACTCTTTTTTTTCTGGCATCGAGAATGATGAGAGCACGTCAGTAGAATATAAAACATTTGGGGAGACAGAAGGTAAGAGAAGAGGACAGTTGCTATAATGATAGTTTGATATGCTTTTCTTTGCCAAGGTTCTTCCTTTATGCCCCTGGGACACATGCTCACTCAGAAAATCGCCTACCAGATTGCCTCTGGCCTGGCCTACCTGCACAAGAAAAATATCATCTTCTGTGACCTAAAGTCGGACAACATTCTGGTCTGGTCCCTCGACGTCAAGGAGCATGTGAACATCAAGCTGTCAGACTACGGGATTTCGAGGCAGTCCTTCCATGAGGGTGCCCTGGGTGTGGAGGGCACTCCTGGCTACCAGGCCCCGGAGATCAGGCCTCGCATCGTGTATGATGAGAAGGTACCCACCCTGGCCCACTGCTGTCCCCTGGCCCAGCCCAGTGGCACGTGTGAGGCCAGCCAGGTCACCCTGGCAGCACCTATAGCTTCTGAGCTCCTTGTCTCCCGCCCCCACCTCCCCAAGCAGATGGGTCATTGACGTAAGCATGTGAGGGTTAACTCAGCAGCTGTGGCTGTTAACCAAGATAGATAAGGCAAATCAGAGTGCCAGAAATAAGAGCTGCTTATTGCAGGTGACACAGACAAGGCACCTCAAAACTGAGGTTATAATAAGAACCTTCATATTGAAAATTCTCAGGTTTGTCTCTTCCCTTGTCCTGCTAAAAAGTTATTTCTTAACCCTTACGCAGGCCTGTAGAACTCTCTCCTTGCTGGGCCTTTTTATGACATTAAAATTAGAGGAATCAACGCAGTTTGATTTGGAGACTTTCCCCTCTTTGTGGTTTACGTACACGGTTAATCTAACATTGAGCACATTAAGCTGAGGGTCTGTTTTCCTGCCTTACCTTCATCCTTGGGGGTAAGAATCGTGGCACCCTTGGAGCCCTTAACCACTGCCTGGCAGTTAGCAAGTCTTGGCCTATGTTTATTGGATGAACAAACAGATGGGTAGGAGGATGGATGGGAGGATGGATGGATGGATGGATGGATGGATGGGAGGATGGATGGATGGATGGATGGATGGATGGATGGATGGATGGAAGGATGGATGGATGGATGGATGGATGGATGGATGGATGGATGGATGGGAGGATGGCTGGATGGAAAGACAGATGGTTGGGAGGATGGATGGATGGATGGATGGATGGATGGGTAAATGGACAGAAAGGCAGGCAGTCAGATGAGTGGGTGGGAAGAAGGAAGGAAGGAAGGAAGGAAGGAAGGAAGGAAGGAAGGAAGGAAGGAAGGAAGGAAGGAAGGATTACATGATGGGTGAATAAAGGGATAGAATGATGGTTGCTCAGAGGGTTGTTCAGATGTTTGGGCAGGTGGAGAGAGATTAACGAGCGTCTCCCTTTGGACCGGGCCCATGTTTTCCTTGTCTGAGGGTGTCTCCCTGCTCCCTCCACCTCAGGGCCAGCTTGCGAAAGCTGCTGTGCCCGGGCAGAGGACCTGACTTGGCTTGCCTGTGTGCCCAGGTAGACATGTTCTCCTACGGCATGGTGCTCTACGAGCTGCTGTCGGGACAGCGGCCCGTGCTGGGCCACCACCAGCTGCAGATTGCCAAGAAGCTGTCCAAGGGCATCCGCCCGATCCTGGGGCAGCCAGAGGAAGTGCAGTTCCATCGGCTGCAGGCACTCATGATGGAATGCTGGGACACGAAGCCCGAGAAGGTACCTGGGGCACAGAGCCTGGGGCCGGGGCTCCTCCAGCCAAGATGGCGGAGGCTGTGGGTCTCCAGCGCACACATGTACGGGGGCCTGCCCACCCTTCACGAAGGGCCTGGAGCAAACAGGGTGGCCCTTCTCACCTCTTCTAGAAAGACGTATTACTGCTCCTAACATGTCCACATCATTTTCTTGGTATGTGTAATACTCAGGAAAATGAACTTTCTTTTCCTCCCCAACTTTTGTGTGACATCATCATGCAAAGCAAGCATATCAGCCTTTACACAGCCCCATGCAAGAGCAGAGAGAATGGGGGTGTCTCTTTTTAAAGTCGGGGCTAGAAGGTTTGCTCATCAGAAGCAGTGGTCACATTATCATTTTAAAGCCACTTGTTTTTGGAAGGGACCAGTGGCTTCAAGGTTAGAACTCATTTTTCAACTTAGACAGTGCTGGTTTAATGTCTTGGGAGTAAACGAGGTCTGAGACAAATTCTATACAAGATGGTATGGCAGTTGAAATATCAGAGTTTAGACGAACCTGACCACCTGAGTTTGAGGCGCCGCAGGCAGCAATGACCCAGACACCTGGAAGGGTTTGTTTCTGGTGCCGGAAGTTGCTTCAGCCTCGTTTCAATTGGGTCTTGAATCAGCCGGTTCCACACCTTCCTCCCTGGTTCGGTCATTGGTTTCGTGGGGGCAGAATGGGCATCAGTCTGGTGGTAAGTGACCCGGCTCACAGCCCTGGTGGCCTCTCTCCCTCAGCGACCGCTGGCCCTGTCGGTGGTGAGCCAGATGAAGGACCCCACCTTCGCCACATTCATGTACCAGCTGCCATGCGGGAGGCAGACAGCCTTCTTCTCGTCCCCGGGCCAGGAGTACACGGTGGTGTTCTGGGATGGGAAAGAGGAATCCAGGTAACGGCCCGAGGCTTTCCGTGCCCCGCTGGTGTCAGAATTGGGGGCGATCGTGTAACTGGGGGGCAGTCAGAAATGACCATGGGAGAGACGTTTAGCGGACAGTTCAAAGCCTGATGGAGGCCACCTGAGAGAGAAAACTCAGTCCCCACATGTAAACAGGCACGGATGGTTTGTGGGTAAGAGAACCAAAGAAAAGGTGGTATCTGCCAGGGGTCGGGGAGGCAGCAGTCCAAGGGGGCTTGGTTTTAAGATGGGAGCTATCTTCAGCTTGATGGTAGAGGGGTCAGTGACGCTGGGCGTCAGGGAGAGAGGACAGTTACTGGAGCACAGCTGCTGGGCCATGGAGTTCGTGGGGAGTCTTCCTTCCATGGGAAATGGCCTCTCTCTGCCTGCGTGCGCAGCTCTGAGCAGGCCTGGGTCTCAGAACATGACAAAGTTCAGCCCTGGGCCCGAGGGGGCGGACGAGGCCCACAGCTGATGTCCTCCTCCAAGGCTGCTATAGGCCACGCCGGAGGGAGGGAGGCGGCCCCTGGCAGTGTGAGCTGACCGCACACCGTCGTCCATTGTAGGAACTACACAGTGGTGAACACAGAGAAGGGCCTTCTGGAAGTCCAGCGAGTGAGCTGCGCAGGAATGAGGCTGAGCTGCCAGCTCAAAGTCCAGAGCTCTCTGTGGACGGCCACCGAGGTAAGCACCTGCCGTGCAGGGCTCGCATTAAGGCAGGCAACACCAGAGCGGGGCAGCCCCTGGGGGGGAGCAGATTTAGCAACTACAAATACAGGAAACCCAGAAACATTTGAACTTCTGATGACCCCAGCTCACACCTGTGAGACACCTTCCACCCCCCACAGTAATGCCAGCAGCCGTGTGACCCAGCAGCGTCTCACCAGGCGCAGCTCAGCCAGCCTTGTCCCTGGCTGGTGACTGGGACTCAGCCATGATAAGTGTCAGGTACAGAGTCCCGGGAGAGGAGAACCCAGTGGGTGGGTAAAGGGACCGGGTTTCTTATAACACTGCCAGGTCTCCACAGCAAACCCACTCAGCTCTGAGGGCTGTTGCCTTCACGTAAAGGAACTCCGCAGCAGGCCCAAGATGCTGTCTTCTGAGAAACCCAGATTGGAAGGCCCCCGAAACAAATGCTCAGAAGCGACTGGGGTGGGTGGGTGGCGGGGTATGAGGGGGTGTTATAAAACTGGAGCAAAACTTCCAGGTGGCAGTGGAGAACATGGTTCAAATACGTACCAGGAATCTCTTCACACCACGTGAACCTCAGTGGTATTTCAGTTTTAAGAATTTGTTCCAAGGAAATAACACAATCTGTGAGAATGCCCATCCCAGGAAAATTCATAGTAGTGAAGACTAGGGAACAGACACAGGACAACAGATGGGCCAATTTCTAACACATGAGTGTAGACAGGGAACAGTGCTCAGACATCGTCCCCTCATGGAATCGGTAGGTGGGGCCTCAGCCTGCAGTGTATATCATCACAGGAAAAGGAATGTGTGACAACAGCACAGCAGTGTGGTCCCACTTTTGCTGGGAACGGGGACACACACACACACACACGTACCCACAGAAACTGAAAGTGTGTGCCCCAAAGGTGATTTTCTCTGAGTAATAGCTTCTGGGCAATTTTATTTTGCTTCTTTAGACAATTCTGTAGTTTTCCAAGGTCCCACAAACAACAGAAATTTGAAAACAAGCAACCAGAATTCCATACATGTCACTTCCTAAGGCGCAAAGGGTTTCTAAGAGCCAGTGGGCCCCTGTAGGAGATGTCAGGCGGGTCCACCCCATCTCACGCTGGCTGCCACCCCTCCAGGATCAAAAGATCTACATATACAGTCTCAAGGGCATGTGTCCCTTAAACATCCCCCAGCGGGCTCTGGACACCCCGGCTGTCGTCACCTGCTTCTTGGCAGTTCCTGTTTTAAAAAAGGTGAGGTAAGGAGGAAGGTGGGTACTCAGGGGTCTGATTCTCCCTTCCCTGTTTGGTTGGGATGGGGGAGGGGGAGGATAAGGGGGGGGTCAAAGTCACACCCTCTTGGACCACCAAGCCCAGGTCACAGTCAGCCTTAGAGACCCAGGAGACCTGAGCGATCATTAGTGTCCTGGTTTGCAAGAACCTAGGTGACCTGTAAGACTTAAGGGTTCTGTGGAAAGCTTGCATTCCTTATACAAATAGCGCAGCCCCAGGTTCAGGTGAAATGCTTTTCTGGTGCAGATGGTATAAAGGAGCAGCCGCATGTATGCCATCAGGAGCTGGCTGGTGCCTCCCCATGGCTCTGGCGGGCCCTGCCCCACCCTCTGTCTCCGCCTCCTCCGGGTCCCCAACCTAGGTCCCTCTTTGTCCAGTATGGCCTCAACCTTCCAGCCCTTGCCTTTCTCAAATGAAACGCAGAGGGTGGCTCCACTCAGCCCAGGTCCCAGGCAGTTCTGCAGGTCCCAGGATCAGACCAGGGCGCCACTGCAGGGCCATCGTGCCCCTCCCCCAGCTGGCCCCGCGTGCATCCCACCCCACCCAACCCCGCACTCTCAGGGAGCCCTTCCCACCAAGAGCCCTGCCGGCTGCACATACCTCTCCCAGACTACCTCCTATTCTCAAGATCAAGGCCATGGCTCCTGCTCTGAGAAGCTGCCCTCCGTTATCTCCTCCCACCCCCTGGCCCTTCAGCAACAGGCTCTTCTCCCTTTGTCTACCTTGAGGCTCCTGCTTGTCACTGCCCACTCATAGTGCACGGCTCAAGGTGTCATTTTTGGTGTTGCTTTGTTCAAACGTGTTGGCTGTCAGCATCCAATTTCAGTTTTCCCATCTGTAAA
Organism: Hipposideros armiger; assembly: GCF_001890085.2. Classification (NCBI taxonomy): domain Eukaryota; kingdom Metazoa; phylum Chordata; class Mammalia; order Chiroptera; family Hipposideridae; genus Hipposideros; species Hipposideros armiger. Next base: position 5,466,137 of record NW_017731385.1, read on the forward strand.
ATGGGGATTAAAAAAAGACTGTGTAAAGGATCTCTGGGCACTGCATACCCAAAGCTCCAAGCTGTCGCAGTAGGTAAAAGTGAGCCTTATTATTACCTCCTGACGAGCCTGAAATGTATGTGCTCTTCTCCCCACCCTACCACAATTTCATTTCTTTAAAAAAAAAGTCTGAAATCAACCTTAGAGTCATTTATGACTGTGGCCCCATGGGCGAGGCTGGGCAGCTGGGGACCTGGTCTGCACCAGAGCACAGGAGAACATGACACAAAGCGTTATTTAAGGCCACTGCTGGCCAGCGCCCCTGAGCCAGGGCACCGCCGCCCGCACCACCAGAGGGAATAAAGCCGGCTCTGTGCGGAGCCTCCCTGCCAGGGTGCCTGCCCCTCGGAGGCCGCGGATGGCAGAGCCCTGCATTCTTGCACGCGCACGTTCACACCCAGCCAGGTCGTGGGGCCCCGAGCTGGGACTCAGATAGAGACGTAGCTCCTGTTTGCCTTGGCTGCTTTCTTTCCTACAATCCTGAAGATAGATTTCGATAAATGTTCTTAGGGCTTATTGACCTTGCTGTTGACTCGATGCTGGTTTGCTCTTTACCTTGGACAGCCCTATGTCTCGAGTTCCTGCAGCCCCCAACAAGGGGGCTTTCTGCCGCTTGCCCTCGCTGGCACGAGGCCTGGAGCCCTGCTCTGTCCTGGCTCCAGCTTTGTTCTTCTGAACTTGCCCCACCCCAGCCCCATCAGGACAGCAAGGCTCCGGGAGGCCTGGGCAGGGCCCAGCATCCAGCCTGGCCTCTGCAACTTTAGCATGCTCAGTGGCCTCTGGTGGCCATAGAAGAGTGCATGCTTCACTGTGGGGGTGGGGCGTACCCCCAAGAACGATCGGTATCAGCTAGACCACAGGCATGTCCAAGCAGACGTGTGGGCAGTGGCCAAGAAGTGCCGCCACGAGAGGGTTGAATTGGAAAGCGATTTCCTCAAGAATTAGTTCAGCTGGCACTTATTGTCTATGGGAGCAGAAAACCAGGTGGGGTCACAGAGATGAATTAGACTCAGCCCTTCCCTGTGCCAGGCCAGAGCTGGGGGGCAGTGGTGGGCCCAGAGACCCAGGCCCTGCTCTCATGTTAACAAGCAGAGTTCACAGGAGGGAGGGAGCCACGTCCAGCCCTGAGCGACTCCCTGGTGACCTAGAGAAGGCAGCTCCCCACTGCTCCCCACATTGCATGTTCCTTTCCTGCTCACATGGGGGGCTGGGGGAGTAGCTCTTTGGGGAGATGGCAATCCGTGCCTTTTTTTTTTTGTAAGATTTTTATTGGGCAATTGGGGGATGGAAACAGCGCTGGGGAATTGGGGGAAAGGGAACAGACAAGTTGCTGTCGTTTTGTTCTTCAATCTAGTTGTGGAGGACGTTGCTTCACCGGCCCAAATTGGCACCGTCATTGCACTCTTCCCGGGCGAGGCAGATCAGTCATTGGCTTCTGGACAGCCGCTCACTGTGGCAGCTGGCCGCTCACGCTGGCTGCTGGCTACATACGGTAGCCCATGGCAACCCACTGCCACAGGGGCTGCAGCCTACACCATCGCCGGCGACTCAGGGCAGCCCAGCTCCAGGTTGAGCTGTTGTTCAGCATCTTAGCTGTGGAGGGCAGTGTCAGTGGCCCTCATATGTGGGATCCGAACCGGGGCCCTCAGGCATCCCAAGCCAGCTCTTAACCAATGTGCCACTCGGCCGGCCCAATCCGTGCCTTTTTAGAAGCCTTGCTCCTCCAGGGTGTGCTGGTGGGGGGTGCGGGCCTGCCTGGGGTCTGTGTGGAGATGAGCTTTGCACCGGCTCTGCTTCTCTCCTGGAATGCATGAGACGCAAGTGCGTCAGGTGTACCTGTCTTCCAGCAGAATTCCTACCTGGTACTGGCGGGCCTTGCTGACGGGCTTGTGGCCGTGTTTCCTGTGGTGCGGGGCGCCCCAGAGGACAGCTGCTCCTACCTGTGCTCACACACAGCCAACAGGTCCAAGTTTAACATCCCAGATGACGACGTGCGGCAGAACCCGTACCCCGTGAGGACCATGGAAGTGGTCAACAGTGGGTCTGAGGTCTGGTACAGCAACGGGCCGGGCCTGCTGGTCATAGACTGTGCGACTCTGGAGATCAGCAGGCGGCTGGAGCCTTACTCGGCCCCGTCGGTGGTCACGTCCCTCGTGTGCAGCTCTGAGTGCAGGGGCGAGGAGGTGGTCTGGGGCCTGGACGACAGGGCCAACTCCTTGGTGATGTACCATTCGGCCACCTACCAGCTGTGTGCCCGGTACTTCTGCGGAGACCCCAACCCCCTCAGGGACATGTTTCCCGTGCTCCCGTTGGGCCTGGAGACCCCAGACAGCCGCATGGCCAGCCCACAGAAGCCCGAACGCGAAGCCATCGCAGACGTGAGCATCATGTACAGCAAGGAGCTGGGCACGCAGATCCTGAACCACCAGGACTCTCTGACTGACTACTGCTCCATGTCCTCCTACTCCTCGTCCCCACCCCACCGGTCCCTCCTGTCCCCCTCAAGCCTGCCCTGCTCCCCCATAAGCTCTTCCAGCGTGCCCTTCTCCACCGACGGCGAGGACTCGGACAGGCTGCGCGAGCCCGCGGCGGGCTCCGACAGGTCCGAGCACGAGCTGAGCCCCGTGGACGGGGAGGCTTTCAGCCAGCACCTGCAGGCCGTGAAGGTCCTCGCGGTGAAAGACGTCATCTGGGTCCCCAGGTAAGTTTCCGGGCAGTGGGGCGCGACCCCGCGCGTGCGCACTACACTAGCTTTAAGATCCTATGGAGATCCATCAGGAGCTGCTGTTTCCTGTGCCCTAGAATCTGGGGGTGTCTCTTCAGCAAATCTGAGGGCTGCCGTAAAGCTCCTCTGCACAGCACGGCGGGGGGCTCCGGCCCAGCATGGGCAGGTTCCTGGTACCAGGCCTCTCTGCTCGGTGCACGGCAGTTCCATTTTCCCGGGGAGCACAGCCCTGGACCAAGCACTTCCCCTTCTCGGTTCTGCTTCTGCAGGCGTGGTGGAGATGTTCTCGTCATCGGTCTGGAGAAGGACGCAGGTGCCCAGCGGGGCCGCATCATCGCTGTCTTGAAAGCCCGAGAACTGACTCCGTGGGGGTAAGACTGACGGGAAACTCCTCCTATTATAGGACCAGGGATGTGGCATGGGGAATGCAGGCCCCACTGCCATGTCCCTGCGCAGAGGCCACCCACCCTTCGGTCCTGCACAAATAGACGTCACATCCACCAAGGTGGCCATAAGGCAGAGGAGGAGCAAGGTGGGGCGCTCCAGGCAGCTCCTAGGAGATCAGGAGATACTGGCTGAACCTGGCATCAGCCACCGGCCACAGCCGCCTGTTTCTAGAGGTACCCAGTGCCGGGAACCAAGTGCCCTGCCTGGGGTACATCTCCAGGACTTGAGTTGAGCTGCAACTGAAATGGGGACTCAGGTGACTCACTGTCCTTCCCACCAAGCAGGAGAGCCCTTCCCGAGGTGCCCCTGGGCAGCAGCAGGCAGGGCCCGGCACCCATCTGCTGCTGCTGGGGGTAGGGAGTGGGGAGAGTCCTACCAGGAGGCAGGCCAGACCCACCGTGAGGGTGGTGCAGGGCAGCCTGTCCGACCTGTGTGTGTGGCTGTGGAGATGGACAGGTGGCTCCAGCAGTGTTCCCACAGTCCAGTCCCCTGCTAGCCGACAGTGTTTGCACCCCTCACTTTGTCTCCTGAACCCCATCCAGTAAATCTCCCTTATGGAGAGGGGGACCCCATTCAGCCTGTTTCCCCCAGAGCAGGACGGTGACCAAGGAAGCATCCATGGACGTTCCCCTCCCTTGCCACCAGAATGGGACTCTCAGTGAGTCACCACGGCCAGCGGCCTTGCCCTTCCAGTGATTCTAGAAACCATCTGGGTTTGCTGCTGAGTGCGGGCGCCAGCCTTGGGCTGAGGTGGTTCCCAGGTTGCGGATTGCGCTTTTGGGGGGACGGATGGGTCTGCAGAGCCCAGAGCTATTGACCTCAGAGAACCTGCACTCCGTGCCCCTCAGTTTTCCCCTGGTGTTTTCCCCCATTTGTCCCCCAAAAGTAGGCTTACCAACAGCCAGACACACTTACTAGCTGTAGGGAGAAGGTGGCCCAGGCAGCCAGCCCAAAGGAAGACCATAGCCTGAGTGCACCAGCTTTCTGAGATGAATCTGAGACGTCGATTCCATCGGCAAGTAGCTAGCAAATGCCTGTGAGGTGCAAAGCCCTGCAGGGCCCCTAGACACCCTGGCTCCCATGCTGGCCTCAGTGCCAGGCAAGGAGCGCTGGCACCGCGGGAGGAGGGGGCCTAGCGGGGCCCAAGAAGGAAACTGCATGCACAGGCCATGCAGAACAAGCCACAGCCTCAAAACAAGTGGCTATGGTGAGGACTCGGCGCAGGTTTCCTGCCTAACAGATTACCCTGAATTTCCTAAGCATGTGGAAACGTAGGATGGGAAAAGAATCATGCTGAGGCAAGGGAATTGAGTTTAAGTGAACATTTTCCCTGGGCCAGTGACGAGCAGAAATGGATGATATTTTCTGGACACTTTGGGGGTCAGAGACACATTACAAAAGGTACCTACTCTGATTGTATCAGCGTCCTCTTAGGAAGTCAGCCTTTAGTGACAATCCCTGTGAACCTAAAGCAATGCCCTTGGCCCTTCTTTAGATGTTAGAAAGCCTCTGCCCACAGGCTGGGCCACCAGGGAGAGGCAGGGCATCAGAACACGTGGCTGGGGCCAGGTTGGGAGGCACAGATCTCCCCTTAACCGGACTCTGTCCTCCTGAGAAGGTATAGGCCAAGGGTCCCAGCCCCCAGCACATGGAGACCCTTGTGGGCTATCTCAGACATCCCCCTCTGTCTACAGGGTGCTTGTGGACGCAGCTGTGGTGGCAAAGGATACAATTGTGTGCAGCTTTGAAAACGAAAACATGGAGTGGTGCCTGGCTGTCTGGAGGGGCTGGGGCACCAGGGAGTTTGACATTTTCTACCAGTCCTACGAGGAGCTGGGCCGGCTGGAGGCTTGCACGCGAAAAAGGAGGTAATTCCTGTGGAATGGTCCTCACCTGGACCTGGCTGGCCCAGGCCAGTAGCCTGACCCCTCCACCTGCAGCCTGCAGCCCTCAGAGGACCCAGAAGGTGGACTGAGTTCTTCTGTGAACCACTTGCTGCTAAGAAGTGCTGGCAGTGGTTTGGGGGTTCTCGGGTTCTCCAGGGTAGAGTTACCTGGATACCCCTTCCTTCCCCCACATTGCTGCTTTTACAGCCCAAAGGAAGACGGTGGGTCAGACGAAAGGAACTCTTCCTGCCTCCTCTATCCACTTCCAGGAGCAGGGGAGTGGGACCCCGTGCTGGGCTGGGGCGTAGCGGAAGGCTGGGCCTTCCCAGCACACAGACGGGGCCTGCCCATTTTCCTCCCCAGGTCTGGGATGGAATGACACTAGAGACTCTCTCTGTTGGGAAGTCATTTGGGACAGGCAGGGAGAAGGGCCGTGACCCCCTACCCCTTCCCCCGGTGGCCCCCAGATTCTCAGCACGTTTCTCAAGCTTTTGAGTTCCCGGGGCCCAACTCGGGGCCGCCTTGGTGTGAGAAACCCCCAGAAGGACCCTTGGCGAGGAGCGTTGCCCAGTCTGGGGAATGAATGAGCCCCTTTAAGTGACACAGCCGGAGAGCCAAAGCCCTGCACTGAGAGTGCTGACTCAGCCTCTCCATTCTCCTTCTGCTGACAAAAGGAAGGCGACAATCAGCAGGACTTAAGAAAGGGCCTTGTGTTTATAGCTTTGTAAAATAAACTTGGATGCAGCTGGGCACAAGCCCTGTTTGTTTGCACATAGTAATCTTGTTTATCGCTTTCACAAATTAATTAAAATCTCAGCGGCGAGGCCTCTGGTTGCGCAATCCACATCCTATGGGCTTCCACCAGTTATGTGTTTGCTAAACGTCGACTGCACATATGTGCCGCAGAATCCAGGAAGTGAAATTAACTGGAGATTTATGGCTCTCCCCTCAAGAGTGTTTATAAATTAGGCACCCACACACATGCACGCATAGCCACAGGGCGAGCAGGGGGGCTGCTCAACCCAGAAGGGGAGATCATACGCCCGTTCACGTTGTTGACCTTTTTCTAAAATTAAATTATAAAAATCAAACTGAAGATTTGCTGGGGTGTGCGAGCAAATGTGACTCTTCTTATCTGAAAATAAACAGACTCTCAAGAATGAAATCATGGCCTTGGAATAACAGCGCAGGCTCTGTCCCACCCAGACCCACTGACTGCCCGGGGCGGAACGGGCGGCCCCATGCGGGGTGCCCCACAGCAGCATCCACGGACAGACACAGCTGCTCTCTCAGTCTTCCCGCTTCTTCATACTGGCCTGGGCGCTGAGTCCTAAGGGGGCTGAGGGTCTGTGCCTCCTGCCCACTTCACCGCCACTCCCCTGCCCTGGTCCCTCATCAGGGCCTTGCTAATCACACCTCTCCTCCTCCTCTCATCCCAGCACCCCACAGCTACCCAGTGAACCCCCAAAGACAAACAGGATCCTTTTCCTCCCCTGCCCCAAATCTGCTCTCCACATCACCTGCCGTCAGACTGCTCTGTCGATAGGGCCCCCATGATCCAGTCCCAGCTCACCTTTTCACCTGGCTCTTCCTGTCCCTCACCCCCCAGGCCCGCACGGCTGTGAAGAAAGGCTGTGGCCTCACCAAGCCAGCTTAGGGAACGTCTTCATGAAAGTTACAAACCACACAGGAAATGGTTAATGAACTTGACTATATAAAAATTAGAAACTTAAATGGAAAAATTATCACACAGTCAACTGGGAAAAAAAATATTTGCAACAGATGAGAGACCAATAGCTCATGTATCTTGTATACAAAGAGTTGGTGCCTGTCAATGAGAAAGAAAACCCAAAAGGAGAAAAAGTAGACATGAGCAAGCAACTGACTCCCCAAATACAGGCCCAGCACACAATCCATGCTCAGCCTCACCCCACAGGAAGGAAGGAGTCATGAAAACAGCAGTAAGTTACCATTTACTACCCTCAGGCTGGCAAGGATTAAATTGGTCAGCAAGTATTTCTTGAGCACCTACTAAGTGTCAGGCACTGTCCCTGGATGCTGATAACATAACAGACAAGAATCTCTGCTTTTAGGAGCCCCGTTCTAGTGGAGGAAGGTGACAGTGAACATACAAATGAGATCATCGTGCTAGGAGACCATAAAGTCAGGACATTGGGAGCTAATGCAAAAGGGGCTGCTGCATTGAACTGAGGCTGGGCAAGGCCTGCAGGAGGAGGTGCCACCTGAGGACAGGTGAAGAGAAGGAGGCATGTGGAGACCTGAAGGACCCACAAGTGCAAAGGCCCTGTGGTAGGAAGGAGCTGCTGTGTTGGAGGGACCAAGGAAAGCCTGGTGTGGCTGGAGTGTTGTTCAGAAGCCCAAGCTCAGGGCCAGCTAGGCATGGCCTCATACACATGGGTCTCTATACTTCTGACAGTTTCAAATAGGGGTATTAGGCAATCTGATTGCCTTTAAAAATCGCTTTGACTGCTGAATGAAAGATGGACTAAACAGGAGGTCATCTACATTGGGGCCACCCCTTGAAGGGCGTTCTGACTGCACCCATCGAAATTTCCAAGGCATATATCGTTTGACCTAGCAGTTCCCCCTAAGTATTTGATCCTGAAATATCTGTCAAAATGCCCAAAGACACAGAAAGAGGATGTCACTGCTTTGTCACTTATAATGACCCCAAACAAGGAGACAACCTAAATCTCTATCGGGAGGGAAGTCATTCGATGCTTGTACATCCTACAGCGCCACACTCTGAGGCCTTCAGAGAAGGGGGCCGTGCTAGTGGGCTGGTCTGAAATGTTCTCCAAGGTATAATAAATGCATTGTTTTTCTGAAAAGCAATTTGCAGTGTGGTGTGTAAAAACATGACTTGCACGCACAGAGGAAGTACCCCAAAGGGTGCCCAAGGTTGTGGTAGAGGTTGGATGCCCCTGGGAGGAGAATGGACGGCTGGTGTGCAAGCGTAGCCCCGTCGTTGTCACTTCATACCTTCATCTCAGCACTGCTTGAATTGTAAACAGGCCTTTTATGAAGGTAAAGCAGGATAGGAAGGACTTGAACCCCTGAACCCTGGGAACGACGTGCCTCGGCCCACAGTATTCGGTACAGTAACCTGCTGTACAGGCTTGGAGCCCAGGAACCGCGTGTGCGGTCAGCTGTTCCATCTGGGTTTGTGTAAGTGTACTTGGTGATGTTCTCACAATGACGAAATCGCCTGGGGACATTTCTCAGACCGTGTCCATGTCCCCGTCATTAAACAGTGCATGACTGTAGTTATGTTCCCTGGAACAGCCTTGGAACAAAGGGGCCCAGAGTTGCATCCTGGTCACCCAAAGGCCAGCTTTGATGTCCTGCAAGTTTAAACCCTTGACCCTGACAAGTTCCATCTCCTCTGTGACCCTGGTTGGTTTCTCCTCCGTGAAATGGCAATGAAAATTCTTACAATTCTTAGGATTGGTGTGGGACCCAGAGCAACCATGTATGTGACAGCCCCAGCCTAACCCCTGAACCAGAGCTGTGACTCCCCCGCTGTACTCCCTAATCATGACCACTCTTCCCCTCTCCCAGGAAGGGCACCCAGGGGTACGCAGAAATCCTGAGAATCACTCAGGAAACCAGAGATTCTGTTCCTGTGAAATAGCCATTTTCAAAATAAACTCCTGTTTTTTTCTGAAATGTCAGGGAGACTTTTACTAACACCTTCACCTGAGAACTGAGTTCAGGTATAGCACACTTAACAATAAATGAAAGCTGATGCATTAGTGTAAGAAGACGATAGAAACATTAAGAAACACATACTTCAAAAAAGGAAACAGCAGTAAGAACAGGCACACATGTGAAATAAATTTCCACTGTGCCTTCCATGGTCCATGTCGCCCTCAGGGCCGTCACTAGTGTTCCCACTCTTCTGGGTCAGTAGGCCTCCCTCCCCCCACCTGAGGACCAGGGCTTGGGGAGGTGTGCAGCTGCCCCCTGGTTTCCAGCATTGGCCAGGTGCCAGCCACAGGCCTTTGAGCCTTTCCTGTTGATGCTTCTTGGGTGACATTCACAGACAGAGCTGAAGACCCGTGTCACCCACACTCACGCACACACACACACGCCCACCTTCCCTCACGTCGGCACAATCTGAGACAAGGGCTGTCGGGCCCATGGGAGAGCCCGTCCTCCTGTGCACCTCTGCTCAGTCCAGGGAGGGGACTGCCCCCAGAGGGGTCGCCATGTGCATGCTCCTCTTCAGCTCCTGCACATGGCTGTCCTTGTCACAGGGACCTGCGCTGAGGGCCCCGTTCTCCGGCAGCAAGGCCCTAGAGAGGAATTCCTATTGCGCAAAGCAGGGCTGGCTGTGGACAAAATCAAGGTGGGACATTCCCACCCTCATCCCCCCGTGGTACTCAGGGAAGGATTGTGTCAAGGTCAGGGGCTGGGCTGGGGGGCCTGTGTTAAAGGGAGACAGGCCCCTGAGCCAGGGGAATGTGCAGGTTGGGGTGCAGAGGCTTCCTCAGCACCCCCAGCAAATGTGGCGCTCCTCAGTGTGGCTCCTCTCATAATGCCAGTCCGCCCAGCCATCATTGGCTCCAGACAGTGATGGTGGCACCTTGGGTTAGGACCAAGGGCTGGGCCCTGCCTGTCCCACAGTGGAGAAAGGACTCAGCCATGGTGGCCTTCGGCTGGGGGCTTGGCCAAAAAGAAATATTGTTTCTCAAACTATAAGAGTTCTTCTCTTTCCTTGGAACCCAGGGGAAGAGGGGAGTTGATGGGGCCTCTCCACCCCCATTCCGCCTGGCCACAACCTCAATCCCCCACCCCCAACCCCGAAATTTCACCAGGTTCTCAGGAGCAGTTCCTTCACCCGCCACCAGGGGGCGCCCCACTCCAGGAGGCCCCGCCCCTGCCCTCCTGCCTGTCGGCCTAGAACGGATACCCCTGGGCTCCTGGCCCTCCGAGAAGAGTTTGTGGGCTTGATGAGTTTACTTTACCGAGTATTCCCAAGTGTGATCACATCTGGGGAAGAAGGAACCCTTGTGGCTGCGTGTGGACATTTGTAAACACAGACACCCAAGCTGCTGGGGCAGGCAGAGGCCCAAAGGAGCGGCAGGGTGCCTGGGGGGCCGGCTGCAGGGGGCAGCTGATTTATTTCTGGGGACTTCTGGGAACTTTCTAATCGATGTCTTCCATTCCTTGTGTAACAGAAATATTTAAGACTGTCACTTAGCTTTTCTGCATATGCCACAGGCTTGTGAAGAGTCTTTTCTGTGTGTGTGTGTGTGTGTGTGTGTGTGTGTGTGTGTGTGTGTTCGCACATGTGTGATGTGCTGTATGGGCATGTGTGTGGTGTGATGTGTGTGCATGCTGTGTGCACCCATGCTCTCTTCTCTGGCGTGTGGCCCCATGCCAGGTGCAGCCCGAGTAGGGTTCATGTCCATGCTGAGGGTGGTGGGGTCTGAGGGCAGTGGCCCAGTGGGAGGACGCACAAGAGTGCAGGGAGTGTGGGAATCTATAGCAAACTTTCCCTATAAGAGTCTCTGCGGCTACCAAGTAGCTTCCGGAACCGCGAAGGCTCCTCGGTCCTCCCAGCTTGGACCCACTAATCCTCGCCCTGTTCTCAGCTGGACATTCCAGAGCCACTCAGGCATCAGAGGCCACAGGGAGGATGTGTGCAGTTCACGATCTCAGCCCCACAGACACTGTGTCCCACAGGACAACCTGCCCCTTTACACAAACAGGGCACGGCATGGCCAAGGGTTCTGTCCCAAGACCCCGGACCACAGCCGCAAAGGGGCCTCTGGGCCTCTGGGGTTTCTTGGGGCCCCAGGCTGCTTGGCTCCAGGGCGAGGCTCTCCCTGGCGCTGTTCTTTACAGAGCTGGAGGTTGAGAACCGAGAAGCACAGACCCAAAGCCACACGAATGGCCAAATGACCACGGAATACTGAGGGAGGCGGTCAGGCCCAGGGAGTCTGGAATCCTCCACTAAACCAAGTAGCCTCTGAGCTCCACTTCGCCCTGAATGTGCCTTGTCAGCCCAGCCACAGTGAGAAAGGCAGAGGGGCCGTGGGGCCCAGCTCACCAGCAGGCCTGTTGAAGACCTGCCCCCAGCAGTCAGGAAGGGAAGAAGGCTCTGGAGAGGCCCAGCCAAGACTATCTGTGCAGCTGGACGGCGGCTGGTATGGAGTGGGAAAGAAAGCTGGTAAGTGGGGTGTCCACTGTGTCCCCAAAGATGACCAGCACCAGCACAGTATCCCCCACCCTGTGAGTCCCATTACAATTAGCCTTAACATTCCTCCCATCAAGGGGCCGGGGCATCTGTGCCCCCCTCCCTTGAATGTGGGGGGCTTTGACTGGCTTATAA
>NW_017731385.1:5477934-5486279 GCF_001890085.2 Hipposideros armiger
CCTCTTCCCAGGCCCGATGAAGGCAGTGGAGGTCGAGAGCTGGCCGTTGACACTGGCTGAGTTCCAGGGCTGGGTTTACAGGGTTCTGCTCGGTTCTGATCCGGATGGATGAATAGAGGTATGAGCTTGGGTAACTGCAGCAACCATGTCCTCCCAAGGGGCCGGAAGCAGACCATGGCCACTGTGCAATGCTGAACTTGGAGCGGAAACAGGCCTTCTCTTTGCCCTGGTTCCTGGCCTAGGCTCTGCTCGCCTCTATCGGTTTCTCTAACTGTTCGGGCATGGACGGATGGACGGAAGTTTCCAGGAGCGGGGCAAAGGATGGCCGGTCCCTGTGGCCACAGAGGTAGGGCTGGGCAGGGAGCTGGAAGCCTGAATAATTGCTACCAGCTCTGAGGGCCCAAGTGGACCTCAGCAGGCAGGGTCCTGGGAACCGCACAACTCAGAGGCCTTCATCTTCCCTGCTGTGATGCCCGCCAGGGGAACTAAACAGCGAAAGAGGGCCCCCGAGGTGTGCATTTGGCCTCCCAGAACGTGCAACTGGAAACGACCTTGACCTTGTACAGGGCGAAACAAAAGCCTAGATGAGCAGCCAACCCAAAGTATGTCATCACCAGGGGCAACGTGGCGGCTGCACTAGCTGCCTCCCAAGCCTGGGAAGTCGTTGTTCCTCGCAGCGGGGTGGGTGTTTGTTTTGATTTTTTTTTTTAAGCCTGAACCAAATCAGCTTTTTAAAATGCTGCTCCAGGACAAGGCATCACTTGCAGATGGGCTGAAAAGGCAGATGCTGGCCGAGTGGATACATTCCAACAGAAACCCTGCAGGGTCCCAGACATTCGCAGCTCCTGCCCAAGACCAAAGCCTCCTGAGGTTGGTGTGTGCCCATTTTTTTCAGACAGCACCTTTCATGGAGGAATGGAGTTCAAAGGTCAAATGCTTCTCCACCTTTTCTCCGAGACGTTAGAAATCTCAACCTGGAGAGGGCCATGTGTCCTAATTGCATATTGTCATACACATTCAGTTCATTTTCCCATCAGACCAAAAGCAGCGCTAATCCAGCTGGGTGGGACAAGGCTTCTTAGTGAAGAATGGAGATAATGATGGCAGAATACCATCTTCCCTTGTTTCAAAAAGGACATGAAGTCAGCACAGGCCTGGCTGAAGGTTCCTGCCACTCACCATCCGGCTGAACTGACCAGAGATGATCACCTTCTCTTAACTCTCGAGCTCTCACCACGGCACCTCGCTTAGGCAGCGGTCTCTCCCAAGCCCTCACTCTCCCTCACGGGGTGCACTGCCCTCCTCACGTTTCACTTCTGCACCCAGCCCGGCTGGGACCATCCACAAGTGCCACTGTGTTTGCCCTCCCACTGAGGCACCTCCAGGTCACCAGGATCATGGGGTAGCTGAGGGCATCCATCTGTAAGGCTGAGTGGTGGGGAGACAGGACAGCCAAGCAGAGGAGAGGGGAGCTGGGGTGACGTGACCGCAATACATTCTGCCCTTCTCAAGGGGACACCATGGGGACATCGGACCTAGCTAATGACGAGAGCTTGGAAATCTCATCATTAAAAGTGCCACATGTTGCCCAACTGATTGTCAAAATTTTAAAAGATTGATAATCTCAAATGTTAGTGACAATGTGAGGACATTTCAACCTTTGTACACTGCCGGTGGAAGGGCAAATAATAACCCTGAAGAGTAACGTGACAGTGGCCGTTGAACATTTAAATCCCTGCACCCTTGGACCCAACTGTTTTATTTCTTCATATTTTTCTCTACAGAACATGTTAAAAGCACTGCATGTGTAATAAAAAGATAGAATTTTTTTAATTGGATATGAAGATTTTAAAAAGTTAAGGGGTGCAAAACCACACCCTTTAGGATGGCTATTATGTATTTGTTGAAAACCTGAAAATAACAAGTGTTGGCAAGGATGGGGAGACACTGGCACCCCTGGGCACTGTCGGTGGGGATGTGACAGGGTGCAGCCATGCCAGAAAACAGTATGGACGTTCCTTAAAAAAAAAAAATCACACATATTATAGAACCACCATATGACCCAGCAGTTTCCCTTCTGGGTACAGACTCAAATTCACCCACATTCACAGCCGCGTTCGTCACAATAATTACAAGATGAAAACAGCCCAAGTGTCGATAGACAGACGATACACAAATTGTGACATATACGTACAATGGAATAGTATTCAGCCTTAAAAAAAGAAAAACTCTGACACATGCTACAACATGGATGAACTCTGAGGACCTTATGCGAAATGAAATATGCCAGTCACAAAGGGACAGATACAGTATGGTCCCACTTATACGAGGCCCTGAAGTAGGCAAATTCATGAAGAGAGAAAATGGACTACAGATTACCAGGGCCTGGAGGGAGAGGTATGGGGTGTTGGTGTTTAATAAACACGGAGTTTCAGTTTGGATGTTCTGGGGACAGATAGAGGTAACAGCTGTGCAACACCGGGATTGTGCACATTGTAAATGAATGCCATGCAATTGTACATTTTTTAAGTGAATATTTAAAATGGTAAATTTTTGGTTATGTCTATTTTACCATAATAATTTTTCTTTTTTGAAGTTATGAGGCAATCTACTTCCTGGGAACCCAAAAGGAAGTCAAAACAAAATAGTGTGGTTTTGCAACTGCAGCGTCCACAGGGCCACCAGCCCGAGGGGTGTCAGCCAGGCCCAGACTCCCACCATGGCTGTCCAGGCCGGCCTGAGGTTGGGGCCAAGACAGTCTTGGTGGAGGAGTCAGGCAGTCCCTAGGAAGACCCTGGTCCCGGTCCTTCATCCCCACAGAGTGTGGAGAGGGCAGGACTTCCGTTGGCACCTCCTTCAGACTCAGGTCAGAAGTTCATTATTCCCTCTGCTTGACCATATTCTGGTTTGCAGCAACCACGGTCTACCAGATGTCTCTCTGTTGGCAGCCTAGTGGAATGCAGAGCACAGCCTGAGGGGTCAGACTCTGAGTCAAATCCTGCGACTTCCTCTTATGTGTTGACTAATGTTGACAAGGCCTGAGCCTCCTCCCTTCCCTCCCCTGTCCAATGAACTGGATAGGACCTCACAGGAGTCCTGTGAGGATTAAATAAAAAAGTTTATGTAAATCATCTGGGCATAGTAGGTGTTCAGTAACATGCTGCTTGTTTTCCCTAGATTCATGGGTTTGTGAAAATGGAATTTCCTGTGTGAAAGCCAGAAGTTAGCTCCCTCCCAACAGGGCTGAGCTCCAGGAACGGAAAGAGCAACCTCTCCAGTTGAGGGAACTTTGGGTCTTGCAGCAGCATTAAGAGAGCAAGACACCCACCCAGGGGCCAGCCAGCGGCCCCTGGCATAGTCATCACCTCGGTGGCAGCCATGGAGCTCAGGACAAGTGCCAGAGGTGACAGAGCCCCTGAGGCCATGCCTGGCATCTAGAAACTGCTCACCATACATTAGTTTCCTATTGCCTGTTGTGCAACAAGAAAACCGAAGCTCAGAGGGCTTGGGTGGCTGCCTGTGATCACACGGTGAGTGGCAGGCTCCAGTCCGGGCCTCTCTCCAATTGCAGTGGAAGAGAACCCACATGAGAACAGGAGCCCTGCCCTCAGGGCCGGAGGCAAAAAGGGCTTTCTCTCGGGATTCAGTGACAAGGCTAGCTTGGCTAGAACGTCCAAGGAGGAAACTGGGTTCTTTGTCCTCATTGTCCCTGGCGGTGGGAAGACGCTTGTGAGTGCATGGCATCAGAACCTGGCCTCCTTAGCCACTGTCTCCTCAGACTAAACAGTCACACTTTTCAGGAAGACAGCTGAGGTCCACTTGACTTGCACTGGGGCTGACACAGCCTCCAAGGGGGGCGGTGGCTCCTACAGCCGCTCCTCACCAGGGGAAGCCATCTGGCATGGGCACTGGGACTCGTCGTCTTGGCCAGATCCCACCACCGAGGCTGGCTCTGGAGCTCAGCTCCACCCTGACGGCCACAGGCCTCAGTGCCAAGGGAATTGGGACAGATACAAACACTCAGGTCCTCAGGAATAGGGCCAGAGCTGGCAGCTGCCCGAGGAGAGCATTTAGAGGCTGAGAACTCATTCATTCCAGGGCAGGAGACCGCTGAGGGACGAAGGCCGGAAGTGGGGACGGGAAGGGTTCTGGGGCCCTTCCTGCTGCCTCCACACTGCCCAGCGCTGGCCTGGCCAGGCTGGGACACTGAGCGCCCGGTTCTTCTGGATATTGTAGAAGCTTCCCTGAAGTACCAACAGGTGGACCACACGTTCCAGCTGAAAAGTCCTCACCCAGAGGGACGGTCTAAAGCCTCAGGGGTGGCTGGGGATGAGGACTGGAGTTCGGGAAAGAGCCGTTGATGTCCTGATCCCCTCTCTACCCCCAAAGGGGAAGAAAAGTAGAGGGTGCTTCCCCTTCACCCCAAATCTCATAAGCAGGTCCCTGAGAGGACACCTGGAGACCTTCATATTGTCCTCCTGCAGCGCAGGGCACACAGTAGATTGACACTTACCTGGAAAATCTGAGGACAGGCAACAGGCCAGCACGCTACTCTGATGGCAGAGTGAAGGTCGGGGCAGATGGCCCCCCCAAAAGCAGTGCAAAGGTTAAGCACCGTGGGCCACATATGCTGGAGAGCTGTGGAGGGGCCCAGCTAGAGAGAAGCTGGGGTGCCAGAACTTATGGAAATGTGCTCACTGGGGTTGAGGGTACTCAGTAGAGCCTCCCCAGGGAGTGTGGGGGGAGGGTCTCCCAGAGGACTCAGACAGTGACCAGAAAAGAGCCCTTTTAAAAAAAGCCCACTGGTCCAGGTAGAACCCATGCAAGATCACAGTGACAGTAATAGCCAAGTCATACCTTCCTTGCTGCCCTCCCCTCCTCTCCCAGCATGCTCTCTGATGGCCCAGGAAGCCATCAGAGCCTCAGCAAGATGAGGAGGGGGCGGAAGAGAAGGGGCCAACATCACCCCTTCCCCACGTCCTGTGAACACCCCCAGAAACAAGGGGATTGCATCGCCCCATGCACAGAGTGGGGCAGGACACCTGGAGTGACCGAGGAGCACCTGGACAGAGGGTGTTAGAAAGGGCTGAGGGCTTGGCTTGTGTGGTGACTTTGGGTCAGGCCCAAGGAAGCAGGACTGTGTTCTAGACTGGGTGTGGTTCTTCTAGACCAGGAAGCAGGACCCTTCTGTGACTGGCTGTCTGCAGGGAGGGCACCTGGGGCGGCCACTCATTTCAATGAGTGAGAAGGACCTTTGCCGTTTTGTACTCTGCACGGTCACTTCGTTTGCACCTGCGCTCCAACCCCATTATGAAGTGGCCTCATTCTGTTATTCAGGGCAGTCACAGGGTCACCTTGCCTGGTGTTGGGCTCCATAAGGCTGTTGTGTCCACGGGACACCAGGGCAGGGCTGGGAGCACCAGGACAGCTCCCACCAACACCGAGGCCCCGCTCTAGGCGCCAGGCCAGCTCCCGGACACCAGGGGCTGCTTTGCCCTTCCAGGCCGCGTGGTCTGGTCATCTCAGCTTTCCGGTCATGGCCCATCTCTGCTGTGGCTACGCTGGCCCTCCTGTGCCTGGGCATGCCTCCCCCCTCCCCACCTACCTGTCTTCCAGAATTCGTGGTCACTCCTCAGCATCCTCCAGGATTAGCTGTCCTAGCACCATGCCTGCCTCCAATCGCTGGTGTAATAATGGGCCCCTCACCGTGTCAGTGCCCCCAGGGAGAGGTGCTGTTATGGACTGGTGATGTCTGCCCCAGGCATGGAGCTGGACCCTGGCACAGGTGCCCGCACCTGGAGTCCTCCTGGAGCCATCGTTCAAACCATAAAGCCCAGAACATTCTCCCTAGAGGGACACAAAGGAGCTGGACTCCAGAGCGTTATTCCCCATCCACACACATGGCATTTGAACGTTTGGAAGATCCTCTGATAAATGTAAAGCATATATGGCCACTCTCCTTCACACGAGGTCTGCAGTAGAAAACCCGGGCCTATTACACCAGGACAGGAGGTTTTGCTTGCAAATGGCTGTCAGCTTTGCATGCTAATTAGAGTAGTGATTTCTTGCCAGCATCGGGGGATTGTTCAAGCTCTTTTCAAAGCCCCACATGCTAACGGGAACTAGGAGCCACGCTCAATCAATTCCAAATTAAAGGCAACGTCACTTTCAGATCCATTTGGAGCTGCCAACCAATCTCAAAGCAAATGAGGAAGTGGCAACACGGCAACACTTCGCCACTCGGAATGCTAAGCGCTCTCATGGACGCGGGGGCGGGAGGGGGGGTCCCTTTCAAGGTTTTAGGCAGGAACCTTACAGTTGTCATTCAGGCCAAGGAAAACAGGCAGATATCCCAACCTTTGTAAAGCACGTGTGTTTTTCTGTTACATTCCAGAAGGCCACACGCTGGCTTCATGGACAGAATCTGTTAGCCTCGTGGACCAGCACAGGACTCCCTCCCTCCTGTTTATAGAGTATTGAGGCAATACTGATTCACAAAGACAGTTAGGGGCAAGGGGCAATGGATGTTAACAAGTCCGTCACGGAGGTGGCAAAATCTTCATTCTAAGGTTTATTCTACATGAAATCAAGTTAACCTAGCAGCCCAAGTCAGCGTGTTTGCGGGCACTGATGTGTAAATAGTTGGTTCATTGAGTGAGTGTGAATGTGTGTGACTGGCTGTGTGTGTGTGTGTGTGTGTGTGTGTGTGTGTGTGTGGCGGGGGGGCGGGAGAGAGACAGAGGAGGGAAGGGGAGGGGAGGAGAGGGAGAGAGGTTTTCAGGACAATTTGAGACTAGAAATATCTGGTAAATGAAATTCAAATGAAACATTTGGGGACTGTCCCACATAACCTCAAGATTCTAGCAACCCCCCCACTCCCCCCCACCCCGCCCCTTGCAGGCTGCTACCACTCCATTCACCAACCTCCTCCTCTGAACGCGTCTTCCTTTTCCTGTCGGGCCTCGCTCTGTTGACATGTGGCTGACATCAAACGGACAGACAATCCCAGAGTTCCCTTCAATTTAATCACCTACCCCTCCCTTGTCTGCAGATTTTAATCATTTAATTTTCAAGGACTATATTAGTTTCCTGGGGCTGCCACCATAAATGGTCATAAACATGGTGGCTTAAAGCTTCAGAAATTTATTCTCTAACAGTTTTGGAGCCAGACGTACCGACTCAAGGGATCACGTGGCCAAGCTGAGCTCCGGAGGCGCTAGGGGAGCTTGTTTCTGTCTCTTCTGCCTTCTGGGGGCTCCGTCAGCCCATCTCTGCCTCCATGATCACATGAGATCCTTGTCTGTGTGTCTGTATCTCCAGTGTCTCGTAAGGACACTTGTCATTGGAGTTAGGGCCAGCCCGGTAATCCAAGATGCTCTCATGTGGGGATCCTTAACTTCATTACATCTGCAAATAGCCGTTTCCCCAATAAGGCAACAGCCATAGGTTTCTAGGGACTTGCACATACCTTTTGGGGAGCCACCATTCAATCCACTACAGGGACCACCATTTCTCCCCTTTATTACCACGGGTATGTATGAGAAGCAAGTCACACATTGCCTGGCACTCTGTGAGTGCTGGGTCAAAGGGGGCTGACACATGTCCCCCCAATACCCAGTCCTTTATACCTTCAACATGGACCAAAATGGATTCAGGAAGCTGCCCAGTTTTTGTTTGACTGCCTACATTTTAGCAAATGGCTGTTTTCCAAAGCTGACCTCGTCATTGAATGCCAATTGCCGTCTAGCTCATTTGCTTAACGCCAACATTCGCCCGGTGACAGCTCAACCTCAGGACTCCCTTCCCTTCCGTACACAGCAGGCGTGAGCCAGGACCGGACCCTGGAGCCGTGAGGCCGTGCTGCTGCCTTTTCTGGCTCTGTCCCCTTTGGAACCGTTGGGTCCCCACTGATGCCGTGTTACCGGGGAGACAGCTCAGAGGCTGGAGACGGAACTCCATCCTGGCCTTCTCAAGGCCTTTCCTCCCTGCTTCCTGCTTCCTAGAGGCCAGACAGCGGGGAGTAAAATACTCATGATGTAATTTGTAGAACAAAGCAGCACACCAATGTTCATAGCCACGGCAGCCAAAAAGTGGAAGCAGCCCCAGTGTCTACTGACAGAGGAGAAGATAAACAAAACGCGGCCCATCCATATAATGGAATATGATTCAGTCTTAAAAAGGAAGGACATTCTGACGCAGGCTACAACATGGGTAAACCCTATCCCCGCCTTCTTTTACTGACAGGCCCCACCCCACCCAGGAGGAGGCCTGGTTAGTCATTCTGGGAGGCCCAGAACACAGGGGAAGCCGCTCGGATCTGACCATCCAGGAGAAAGGAGTACCAA
>NW_017731385.1:5486399-5494657 GCF_001890085.2 Hipposideros armiger
CCCCCGCGCTGGCCCAGATGCCGCAGCGGCCCCCTCCCCCACCCCCATAGGTGCAGGAGTTGCACACCCTGCAGCTGGGCTCTCACTTCCCCACCTGGGAGATGAAAGAAACTTCATTTCTCCCAGAGCAGGAGGCCTTTGCGGAAGCATCACCATACCTGGAGGGATGTGGGTGCGCCATCTGTGTGGGTTCCAGGGAGCTGAGCCAATTCAGAGGAGGCCTTTGGGGCGTTTGTTTATATTCCAGTATTCAGTGAACTGCCACGGGGACAAAAGGCTGTTGAGGGAACGCAACACTTGACAAAATAAAAGTCAGAGGGGACCATGGAAGCCATGAGGGGAGATGGTTGGGAGAGAGAGACAGGGAGTGTAGACAGCCTCTTATATGACGGTTCTCACCCTCGGGGACAGATCACCTGAGGAGCTGGGGAGAAGCCACGTGGCATTGTGCTTAAGAAGCCCTGAGAATGCCTCATCTATCTTAGCCAATCATTCCAGTCTAAGACATTCATCATACGGAAATATTCCAAAAGAATAGAAAAGGTCGTCTGCATAGAGATGCTCACTGCAGCGTCAGTCACGACTGTACGTGTCCGGCGACTCGAGACAGTAAGGTGCTACCTGATGTGTGTGCTTGAGGTCACCAGAGGAAAAGTACCAAGTGGTGACAGGAGCACGGGGATGCCAGCCTGGTGGCTGCCTTTTCTCCTTCTTGTGACATTTCATGCACACACGACATGAGGACAACAATAATAGACATGTTGAAGAGTCACTTATTGTCTTCGTGACATTGTGACATTGTTTATGCGTTATTTTTAGGGGAAGCCGGGAGTCCAGGCACTAGTAGTCCAAGAAAATAGTATTGGTGGGAACAAGGGGATTGCTTCGTGAAAGAGCCAAAAAGGATGTTGGGAAATCAGGGATGTGCAGACGCTTGGGGGGTTCTCACCAACTTTGTTTCTCTCTCTCTTTTCCTTTCCCTCCTTTCCTTCTTCCCTCCCTCTCTTCTTCCCTTCCTTTTCTTTCTTTTTTACCAGAACTCTTCAAAATTCCTCTCACAAAAATAACCCCTATCACTAACTCTCTCGAAAAGCCGTGGCATTGGAAGGCCTTATCTCTACCCTGGTCCCCAGGGAGCCCGTCGCTCTGAATCACCTGCAGCGCTCAGGAAGCAGCCTTTCACACCGCCGGGGAGGTGCCAGCACGGAACAAAGGCACCACCATGTGGGCCAGGCTGGCCAGGTGCTGTGGCCCCAGGGACACGCATTTGGTGGCTGGCTGTCTTTGGTCCTGGCTGAGATCTCTGAATGATAGCCAGGGCCGGCAGGAACAGCTTGGGGACATCCGGAGCTGTGAGAGAGGCTCCAGGCTGGGCAGCAGCTGCTCCAGGGCCCCCAAGCAGCTCCCATGGGTGCCCGGAGGCGGCCAGCCCGCGTCCAACCCGCCCACAGATGCTGAAAGACATGGCTGTGTATGAAAACCGGCTCCCATAGGCCTTTTCTAACCTTGGGACTGTACCTGGTCATTTGCTGGGTCTTTTACTCGCAGTCTAAAACTCCAGCTCCCCAATGTAACGTGCAAGGCTCCTCTCGTGTCCGGCCTCCCCAGGGATTTCCTCTGGGCATACTGCCTACCTCTGACTTTAGTGTCCCCTTGTGCCTGCCTAGAATGCAGCCTGCTGCCTTCCAGAACCTTCCATCCTGGCTCAGTCCCCATCCCGCATCACAACCCCCTCAAGCCCGTCTCAGCTGTCCTTGGGGGTCCCGCCTCCTCTCTCGTTACATTTACATTTCTCAGGGGATCACCTGATGCTGTAACTTTCCTGAGGTCATCCTATTTTGACAAGTTCCATCCTAGTGTCCCCATGTGTCATCAAATTGTCCTAGGAATTGCACAGCTTTGCTAAATGGAACAAATCATGCCCATAATGATCAGAATAAAAATGTGCCGACAGCAAAAACGGCAGAGGGACAGCATCTCAGTTACTTGGGATTCAGTTACTTCCTCCCCGAAGCCAGGGCCCGCAGCAGGGGCTGACTGCGCTGGAGAAGTGGGCACTGGGCACTGAGGCAGGAGGCCCAGGGGCCTTCGCAGAGATGCTTCTCAGCTGGGCTGCCGGTGGAAGGGCCTGGGGAGCTCTGAGAACCCCTGACACCCAGGCCGCACCCCAGCCAGTAGAATAGAGTCTTTGGGGCTGGAGTCCAGACATGGGCCTGTTTTGTAAGCCCTCCAGGGGACGCTTATGTACAGCCAAGAAGAACTTCAGGGGAGGCCACACACGAAGGCAGCAGAGCCCCACAGGGGTGGAATGGGTGAGACTTTTGGGGTCAAGCAGGCCTGAGTTTTAATCTTAGCTCACCCTGCACAAGTTACTTCACCTCTCTAACCCTCAGTTTCTAGCTGCAAAATGGGTCAATACCCACAGTCCAGATATGGCGTGAGGACTGAATGAGTTGATGTAGATAAAGTGCCTGGCATAGAGCCAGCTCCCCGTGATGCAGTGCGAAACGTGAGCTCCTGTATCATGAAGCAAAGGGCTCCGGGCCTGGAGCCAGCAGACCCTGCGTGACCCTCAGCCCCGATCCTAATGCCCCTGGCTTTGTGAAACTCAGTGTCCCCAGCTGTAAAATGGGGAGAATCATGGCACCTCCCTGATGGCCTGCTGAGCCCCTGCCTCCCACACTGCATCCTGCCTGGGGTGGACAAGGACCGGGATTGTAGAGATCACCTGCCACCTCGCTGGTGGCCTTTCCATTACCGTGGAAGCTGTTGCAGAAATAGCTGCTTTCATTCAATCAAACCGTCAGAAAGGCAAGCAGGAGTGGGTGTGGGTGCCCCAAGCCCTGTCCACCCTGAGAGGCTCTGAGACCCTCCGCGGAGCCCCTGGGCTCTGAGGAATGGAATGAAACCCTCTGATTTAGTCCGGTGTACGGACACCCTGTTCTATGGGTGAGGAAACCGAGGCCACCCAGCAGAGAGGAGGCACAGCGGGCTGCCCCCCACACCCTCTGCCACCTCCCACCCACATCTCACACTGGAAATCCATTCACACCGACTTCTGCAGCCTGCAAACCGCACTCTAGCCGCTCCTGCCCAGACCCTGATGCATCCCATATTTCTGGTCTGACAGCCAGTAAAACTCAGCCTCCTCCTTGTAATCGCCAGTCCGTTTCCCGTTGGAAGAGCTGACTTTGAACTTGCAGAGAACAAAGACCCCTTTGTGAATTGCTTTGGGGAAAGGGGATGGGGGGGGGAGAATTGCATAAATAATATGAGAAGCAGCAACCCCAATTATATTTTGTAACTTCTTTGGTGAATATGAAATAAAAAACCACTTTATTTTGAAAGCTGGCCGTGGAGCCAAGTTTCCCCAGCCTCGATGTGAGGGCCCAGGGCCCAGGGCCAGGCCAAGGGGACAGTCACTGTGCTATGAAGGGCAGTTGGGTCATCTGCGAGCACACCAAGCCATTCTGGCCCCGTCAGCCCAGGAGAGGCGTCATAAAACATGGCATCGGTGTATTTTTTTTCCAGCTGCAGGAAATCCAACTCGTGCAGGAGGAAAGTCGTTTCTTTACAATTTGGAGCTGGAAAGAAAATGGCTCTATTCCCCGCCCTCCCCTTCCCTGGTGTTCTCAACCATGCGTGTCTTCCAAAGTTTCCCTTCAGTCTCTGCCTACCAACAATCCAGGCAGGGGCAGAGTCAGCAGGGCTGGCCGTGGGCCCCCGCGGGAGCCGGGGTGGGGGCCGCAGCTGTCTCCCCCACCACTCCCGCCCTCCCCCAGCACCGGCAATGCCAGGCTGCCAGCTCCTTCCGTGCTGGTAGTTTCTTCACACACTCCATGTTCTGTCAGCTGCTTGGCTGTGCTCACATGTCCTCTTCTCTCTCTAGCAAAACCCTGTCCTTCCCTCAAGTTCAAGGCACACGTCACCTTCCCTGGGACGTCACTTTCCCTAGGATGCCCTCCCTCCTCACTTTGCGCCCCCACCCCCAACTCTCCAACATTCAGCACAGGGCAGCGTGACTTTGTCTCATGGCTGCCCTCTCAGCCAACTGCGACCCTAACTGAGGGTGTAATGCATCCTGTGCCCCCAGCACTCATCCCAGGGCCTGGCACAATGGTTGCCTATGGGTGAACAGATAAACTGGTCCACCTGCCTCCTACTCTATCGTGGTTCTTGTGCTCAAGACTTTCAGCTGAAAACCCCCTGCTATAAGAAGGGGATGAGGAGGGTGGCCAGTTAGCTTAGTTTGGTTAGAGCGCAGGCTCATAACACCAAGGTTGCCGGTTCGATCCCCACATGGGCCAAGGAGCTGCACCCTCCACAACTAGATTGAAATAACTACTTGACTTGGAGCTGATGGGTCCTGGAGAAACACACTGTTCCCCAATAAAATCCTAAAAAAAAAAAAAAAGAAGAAGAAGAAAAAGAAGCAGGGGATGAGGGAAAGGGAGGGAACTTACAGGGTAATGTAACTGAGGTGTCTGAGGAAGCAGCTTCAGGCATGGCTCGATCCAGCATCTCTTGCTTCATCTCTCCATCTTGGCCTTCTCACAGACAGGACTCCCCCTCATGTCTAGCTCATGAGGGGAGCTAGAAATGTACATCCTGCCAGCTTAGCAAGCCTGTAGGACAGCCCCTCTGCTCCCACGGCAAGGTCTCCACCCAGCCCTGGGGGTCTGAAGGCAGTCTTTCCTGGGAATGTAAATGCTGTGGCAACTCTCATGATGCAGAGAACCAGGGGGGCGGGTTCAGGACACACGGGAGCTCACTGTGCCAACCAGGATGGTTCTGGGTGTGAACGTCTAATATGATACTTTTCATCTCCTTTATTAATCATTTATACATCATCTACTTCCAAAAGAGATCCAAGGCCTCACATAAGTTGGCCCTGCTTGCAATCCCTGCAAAGGGCTTCCATGTGGCCATAGCTTACAGTGGGGGCCCACTCCTAGGAATGGAGGCTGAGAGAAGTGGAGTGACCGGCTGAGGGCCACCAGCATATGGGACCTCCTGACTGAGGTGTGCCATCGCCTGAACCAAGATTCACCTCCTAAAGCTGCAGCGTTGCTCTGCTTCCTGCTTTCCTGGATGAAACCAAGAACAAAGTAACACACTCTAGTTACTGCTAGAGTAACTAACTCTAGTTACTGCTAGAGCCCTTCCATCCATAATGCATTTCACTCCACCTTGTTTCCTATCAGGTCACATGACTTCGGTCTCCTAGTGAGGCACATCCTGGTGCCCAGGTGCCTGGAGAGAAGTTTGTGGTTATTACTGTTGCTGTTGTTTTAGTTGTCAATGGAATAATATCCATACTACACACATGTGTATGTGTGTGTCTACACACAGCCACATGCATGCATATGTATGCACATACACCCATACATGTGCATGCCTGTACACCTATACACATATTTACATGTGTGCACACACATCAACGCACATATGTACACGTGCATGTGCATGTGTCTATACATGCACATATGCCTACATGTGGGTGTACATACATCTACACACATGCACATACGCATGGACACATGTTATAGCTGTATGAAAGTGAGCTAGGATCTAATGCAAAAGATCCACTTTATTACCTCATGGAATCCACACACGAACCCATTTCACAGATTAGGAAACTTGCCCAGAAGGGTCAGTTGACAAACCCAAGGACAATCAGCTAGCGAGTGGAGAGGCTCTGAACGGAAGAGCCGAGAGACAAAGGGCCTCACCTTTCTCATCAGCCCCATTCACTCAGGGAAAGCTGGACGAGGTGACCAAGAGCGAGACAGAACCAGCTCTTTCCCGCTATGTGGGATTCAGATCTGTCAGTCAGCCACAAGAGGTGGGGTTAGCGTTCCTGACCTGTCGATCTTTCTCAGGTTGGGGTAGGGAACCCTTCCTGGTCTGGTCTGGTAGGCATTTCTTGGGGCCTGGGTGCCCGACTGCCCTGACCTTCATTCTTGGGGGCCCAAGGGCTGGTCAGGGGCAGTAAGCGTCTGGCAGGACCTCCAAGGCCAATAGCAGCCAGTGACACAAGTGGCCCAGCTCTGAGGGGCCCGAGCCAGGCAGCAGCCAATAGAAACCTGCAGGGCTTCAGGGCTGCCCTTCCAAGGGCAAAACTCCCTCCCTGGGACGAAGGACAGGAATGCCATTCTGATGTCACTCACACGTGGCTGGAGGTGGGAGGCTGTGAGATTTCCCCACCACCTCCACCCTGGGCAAAAGAGCTCCCAGCTTCTCCCCTGCTCTACACCCGGACACCCCATCCATGCTGGGCCCTGATGTCCCTTGCCCCAGCCCTGCCCCAAGGATTCCCTAGCCTGTGTCCCATGTCTTTGGGGCTCTTCTCAATGACAAGACACAGACCATAACTTCACCCCCGTGTCCCGTCCTAAGGCTAGGGTCCAAGGAGTGAATACCCTGGTGTCCCCTCCTAGAGGGGGACACATGATGTGCACCAAAGAGACCTCATAGCTCAAGTACAGACCATGGGGGCGACCCCGCAGGTCCAGTGGGCTGGGCCCAAGGGAACCCACACTGAAGCAGTCACCCCTTACAGCAGACGGGGACTCACTTCAGCAACGCGATCACACACCCCTCAGAGGTCAACGTGGTCTCTTGAAATCTCTTTCTTCTTGTTGTTTGGTTCACATTTAATGTACAGATGATCTTGGTGGTATGTCTATAACAGGTAGACAGAAGGGAGTTATGGCCGCTTTCATGCTTTTATGTATTTAAGTCACATTATAAAAAAAATAATTTAAGTCAACACTCGGGAACCAAGAGAATGTTCCCCTACATTATTTGAGTTTGAGAAACGCTGTGATAAAATAATCAATTGCCCCTGAGGTGTCAATCACCAGTAAGCAAATTTAACAGGAGATAGCCCCAAAGAGGGCAGCCCCCAAAAGGCAGACAATTCTGGGTTTGAACCCACATTCCTTTAACAGCCGTAACCTGGGGAAAGGGACTTGGTGTTTCCGACTTGATGGCAGTTTTCACATCTGAAAAGCAGAAGCCCAGTAAAGCTTAGGTGGTCTCTCTTTCCCAGACGTCACCCTTTTCCTAAGGCAGGCCTGCTTTACTCAGACCCCCTGGGGCAGCACGGCCATGTGCCCTGAAAAGCCCTTCTCCAGTGGGGATACCCCAGGCCCCTGTCAAGCAGGATAGCACAGGGTTTGGCTGGGGATGTTGAGGTAGGGGCCCCAAGACCCACCTGGGCCAGCTGCCCCTTCTGCTGTGGGGCAAACATCCCACCACCCGACCCTCTCAAATCCACACCAAATCCACAGCCTCACCCACGCCCTCCAACACTAGCATGAAGGAACTCGATCACCCTTCACCTGCAGGGCCACCTTAGGTTGGCGACAAGCGGAAGGGTCCTAGCAGGTGAACTGAGTGAGAGCTGGTGCTGGCAGTCACCCCGGGGCCAACAGTCTGTGTACCTCCCAGGACAGCCAGGAGCCCCTGCCCTGAGCTGGGCTCAGAGACGTCAGCAAACGCCACATGAGACCCAGGCCCAGCAGTCCTGGCCAATAGCCTGCCAGCCTCAGAAGGGCCTGGCGTGAGGCGGGTGAGCTGGCACGGGCCGGGCCCGGAAGGCCAGAGAGAGTAGGGCTGTGGTCTTCTCAGTGAGAGCGTGGTCAGCCGCCAGCCTGGCTCCCCGCAGGGCCCTCGAGTCACTGGCCTCTCTCTTGCCCAGGACATTCGGGGCACCGGGCCCAGGGTCCACCCAGCAGGGGCTGGTAGTACCCTGACAAGGCACCGAAGTGATATATTTTTACTTTTCAGGGTTGCCCCCACCAAAATGAAGGCTGCTGTTTATTTAACCAGCGGCCACTAAAAATAAATATTTAAACACCACATTTGTGTGGCTGAGCCAGGCCACGCTGGGCCTCAAAGGCACTGACTCCTCCGCTGGCTGGGACAATGACACGCTCGTGCCTCTAGCACTGGGGGGGCCAGGCCTGGCCGAGTAAGTGGGCAAACCCTGGGATGTCCACGCACATCCATAGTTCCCAGCATCTGAGGACAAGAATAACTGGTTAGCGATGGAGGTCAGGAGACGGAGGGAGGGCTCACCTCTCTAGAACGTTCTCCCCACACTAGAGGGTGGGCAGCCCCACAAGAAACGCCCTCGTGTTCACTGAGTCCTTGGTTGGCTCCGGCCGTGCAGGCCTCACCAAGACACCAGACACCATGGCCCTGGCCACCGCTGAGGCCAGAAGCACACACGGCAGGGGGTCTTGGGGCAG